>NC_135478.1:180425438-180728469 GCF_052094955.1 Ictidomys tridecemlineatus | reverse complement strand
AGTAGAAAACAATATTAAGAAACACTGAGTGAATTTGAGCAGTTTAAATATAAATAAGAATTAACACTTCAGAGTGATGACTTTATCTTACCTGCATAGGATTTTAAGGGGGAAAAGGACATGAGTTGAATTTTTAATTAATTTAAAAATAAACAAGCCAGTGATGATAGAAATGGAAAACAACTTACTTCAACTCATATAAAACTGACTACAGTGGGCATTGTGGATCTCATTCATATTTGAATGTCTAGCTCCCATCACCTTCAGATGGAAATGTCATCTCTAACTTGCTATAGTTATGAGGATCACATGGTTCTAGAAAATAGAGACAAACAAGTAATATAAACGTTTTCAAATGTTTTGACCAAAAGTGAAACAAATTGTTTTATGAAGCAATACATGTTTCACTGGAAACATGTATTGCTTCATAAAACAATTAATAAAAAAATTAGCATGCAGAAAAAAAAAACATTTGTTAGACTCTATTAATACTGTAGATTTTCTAGTATTAAGAATTACAATAAACTTAAGCAGTATAATGCTAGTGGGTATCTGCACAGGTGCTAGAGCTAGGCTGCCTGTGATATACTTAACATATGTGTAACCTTTAATTCACAAAATCCTCTGAGTATTGAGTTTCCTCATCTAAAAATATGTTCTTTTTTTCCTTTCTGGATAATTGTATGAATTGAATGAGTTAATACATCTAAACATCTTAGAAATATTACCAGCTTAGCAACTAATAATCCAAGTGTGTGTTAGCATCATCATTATGGAAATCAACTTTTGTAGAAGTTGTTTAAGTAATTGTCATATTCGGGCTCTGAAATGTCTCTCAAAGGCTCACTTGTTGAAGGCTTGGTTGCCAGCTGATTATGATATTGGGAATTGGTAGAGAATTTAGGAGGTGAGACCCAAGTGGAAGAAGTTGGATCATTGGAGGTATGGCTTTAAAGGTCTATTTTTTTTTCTTGCCCCTAGTCAGAGACCCTGGCCACTGTCTCTCTGTCTTCCTCTATCTCCCATCTACCTTAAAGAATAAAACTTGGTTACATCATATGCTCTCTACCATGATTTTCTGCTTTTACAAATGCCCAAACAATAGGTTCTGATGAAACCTCTAAAACTGTGATCAAAAATGAATCTTTCCTCTTTAAGTTGATTTTCCCAGGTATTCGTCTTAGTGATAATATAAAGTAATAATGTAAATAATGTAAGCATGTTAAAGCTATAAAGTTTTATAATTTTATTAAATATTTTATTTTATTAAATAAAAATTCAACCTATGATCCATATATACAATGCAAGTGGCCTATTAAAAGTTTATGACCCATAGTTCTGAAATCATGACTCTGATATAGAGTTTTATTTTTCCCCACTCTAACCCACGGTGATACCTTGTCATTCTTTGGCAGTGTGCTTCCTTTGGATAAAGGAATATTTATTGAGGAAACCCCAGAACTTCATGTTCAATCAACTGAAATACAGCATATAATCATGAAGCCTGATTTCCTTACTGCCTAATTCCTCTGAAATATAATAAAATAATGTTGTATCTCATTTCCCTCACCTTGAGGGAAAGAGCCATTATTTTTCTTCTTGCTTCACATAATTGCCACCTACCACGTGTTTACAAGGACTGTATTAAATTCTCTCTTCTTGGGACTTGGCTTTCATGAAACGCAGACCTTTTTAGCTCTGTGCAAAGTTATTGAGGCAAGTAATTATAAAGTGGTCAAACTTACAGAAGAGAGGTTATAAGAAAACACCGACACTAGTTGTAAAATAACATTCTCAAAAAATATCCTCCATATTACACTTTATAAATGAATCTGTTGAACCCTGATAGGAAGAGTCTTGGAATCCGAGTCATGGCCAAAGCCAGGCACCATGCCAGAAAGAAGATGCAGTTATACAAGAATATAGTTAGCATCATTATCAAAATCCCAAGGTGTGTGAGAGCAGGGTGAAGACTCAAACTGCCAGTTAATAGCAACCATGTGGACTAAAAATTATGAAAGATTATTTGCTAGAATAAATGAATTAATATTTTAAAAGTGAGTTGATCCTACAAAAAATCCTCATGTTAAGGGATTTCTGGGCTCAGACGAAGGCTAAAATAAATTATGGAGAGAGTTCACCCTTAGAATCCATCCTCTGAAAATCTGGACAGAAGTGTGAATCACCATTTGTCAAATTGCGGTTTGAAGGAACTGTATTCACGTAACTGTCTCCTGGGGAGAAAGAGCCTGATTACACGATAAAGTAAGTTGGAAAACACTGCATTTTATCACCTTTGGAAATTACAACGCATTGGAGAATGCAATAATGTCTCTGAGAAGTTTTTCTATGAAGAACTTCTGCCATATTTATCCCTATAACATTACAAAAAATGACCTTAGACATATTTTAAATTTGTAACCTTTGATATCTTTTCAATCAACTGTTAGATAAAAGTACCTAATTTTCACTCAATAAGCTATTAGTAAAATAAATCATAAACATGCATGTGAGAACCATGAAAACTTTAAAACATGGAAGTACTAAGAAAAGCTTTATAATTATAATAAATATTTATTATAAATATAATAAATATATTAAATGTTTATTATAAATATAATAAATATTTGTTTATATATAGATATTATAAACTGATAAAATCAATTATTTTCGAGAGATGGGATTTATGGTGATTTTGATTTTTAGATATTTTATTTTTAAATATTTCTTTCAGCAAGCTTGCTTTTCTACAGTGAGTAAATATTTCTGAAATAAAAAGTAAAAAAAAATACCAACATGAATTTAATGTAATTTATCTGACATTGCTATTAGCATAATAACACAGAATAAAATTTTCATCTTAAACTGGACACACTCATGAAGAATTAGTACCACTATAAAACTAAAACCAATTCTACTCAGTACTGAAATTACAGGACATCTAAAATTCTCCTGTGCAAAAATGCTAGGAAGGAGGAAATCATTCAATATAACATAATTCAAGACTTAGCCCATTAAAATTTTACTTAATTACTCTTTATTTTAATTAGAATTTTTGTTTTATTTATCTTTAATAGAAAGTAAACACAGCTGGTTATTTTCCCCTGAAAAAGAACATTTATAGAAATGTTGTGTGGCTTAAATATCAAAGTAACAAAACATTATCACAAGAATTATTTAAATATAACCTACATATAGCTCAGTAAATAAAATATGAAAAATGGATCATGTTGCCAATGATTGATAGAATTTCTCTCTATTCTCAGTTAACAAAATTTATGGAGTAACCAAATTTTTGCCGTAGTCGGAAGTGTGATGAACAATAGGGATGTCCATATTTATTTTTTTGGAATTCCTTCACATCTTCTTTCTCTTAGGCATGTAACCTTAGGAAGGAGATGAGATTTTTCGGTTATTCAATTCATACTCTCTCTCTTTCTCTCTCTCTCAATAATTTCAAGAACACAAAAAGCAATGGAGTTTCAAATACCTAATGCTAAATTTGTTTCTCCCACCATGTATAAAAAAATTACTTTGCAAATATTTTAAGTCCACAGATGCATAGAAATTCTTTTTCTTTAATTCTTTCTTTTAAGTTATATATGACAGTAGAATATATTTTGGCAAATTATACATACATAGAATATACTGTATTATATTTAGGATCCACTCTTGTGGTTGTACATGATGCAGATTTATCATGGTCATGTATTCAAATACAAGGCTAAGAAAGTTATGTCTGATTAATTCTACATTGTTCCTATTCCCCTTCCTCTCCCATTCCTTCATTTCCCTTTGTCTAATCCAATGAATTTCTATTATTCTCTCCCTGACTTCCTTTGTTTTGGGTTAGCATCCACAAACCAGGGAAGACATTCGGCCTTTGGTTTTTTAGGATTGGCTTATTTCACTTAGCATGATATTTTCCAGTTCCAGATATTTAGGGGCAAATGTCATTATTTCATTTTTTATGGCTGAGTATTTTCTTTATTCATCCATCCCTTGAAGGACAGCTAGGTAGTTTCTGTAGCTTGGTTATTGTGAGTTGAGCTGCTATAGATATTGATGTGGCTGCATCACTGTAGTATGAAATAAAGTTATCTCATACTAGACAAAGGTGTCATTAACATACATTGGAGAAAAGATAGCCTTTTCAACAAATGGTGCTGGGAAAACTGAAAATTCATATGTAGTAGATTAAAATTGAACACCCATATCTCACCCTGCACAAAACTCAACTCAGTGTGGATCAAGGACCTTGGCATTAGACCAGAGACCCTGCTCTGTGCATACCAGAAGAAGATGTAGGCCCAAATCTCCATTGGGTTGGCTCAGGAACAGACTTTCTCAATAAGTCTTCTAAAGACAAAGAAGTAAAATCAATAATCAATAAATGGAATGACATCAAACTAAAAAGCTTCTTTACAGCAAAGGAAATAATCAAGATCGTGAACAGATAGTCTACAGATTAATCTATGGAATATACAGAGAACTCAAAAAACTTAACACCAAAAACCCAAATAACCCAATCAACAAATGGGCAAACATACTGAACATGCACATGTATTTCATAAAAGAAGAAGTATGAAAGGTCAAAAAATATATGAAAAAATGTTTAACATCTCCAGCAATTAGAGAAATGCAAATTAGAACTACATGAGATTCCATCTCATTCCAGTCAGAATGAAAATTATCAAGAATATAAATAATAATAAATGTTGGATGAAGATGTAGGGAAAAGGTTCACTCATATATTGCTGCTGTGACTACAAATTGATGTAATCACTCTAGAAAGCAGTATGGAGAGTCCTTAGAAAACTTAGAATGGAACAACTATTTGACCCAGTTATACAACTTCTCTGATAATTTTTAAATTGCCATTAATATGGAAGGATACCAGAGAAAGTTGTCTTCCACTACTCCTCTTTCTTCCAATAAAATGTGTGTGTGTTGTGTGTGTGTGTGTGTGTATTCCCTTCAGTGATAGAAGTCAGAATTCATCTTTTCTTTTTTTTTAAGAGAGAGTGAGAGAGGAGAGAGAGAGAGAGAATTTTTAATATTTATTTTTTAGTTCTCGGCGGACACAACATCTTTGTTGGTATGTGGTGCTGAGGATCGAACCTGGGCTGCACGCATGCCAGGCGAGCGCGCTACCGCTTGAGCCACACCCCCAGCCCAGAATTCATCTTTTCTACAATAATTAGAATCAATCTTCCTGCTAAAAATTTAACTTTGAACTAAAGTATAAATCAATATTGATCAAAAATAATTGAAATCCAAGAGATGAAGAAGTTTTGTAAGATCACTTCCTTGGAACTTAAGTTTCACTGACAAAAGAAATTTATTCCAGGGAATTTTGGTGTACACAGATGAAGAGACATCACAAACATTCTCAAGAAGTCAGAGAAACACAATTTTAATTTTTAAAACCAAATAATTAAAAGATGAATTTTGAAAACAACATATCAACAAGATTTGGCATTAAGATGTCATGAGTACTTCAAAACAGTGTCCATAAAGACCAAAGAATAAATTCATTAGGAACAAGTAACTTCAGGAGAGGTATAGTATTACTTTACTATGGGGGAAGTAGTTCTAGATTAATACATAAAAATAGTATATTCAAATTTTAGCAAAGAATTTCATATGATTCTTTCATCAAGGTACAGGATTGGGTTGATTAATCATTTTCAAAGAAGTGGGTTATTAAGATGATTTATTTAGAAAAGGCACCTTTCAGCATTTTATAAGGGCCCAGTTCTCAGTCATGCTGCTTATTCATTGTAAGCAAATAGTTATCAGAAGATTGCTATATGTCAATCAAAATATAAATATCTAGGGAAAAAAGGATTTGTCATCAACTGTAGGAAAATGCATTTATAAGTGGAGGGTGGGCATGATATGGTAGATCAGTTTGCTAGAACTTTTTTTTAATCTTACACTGATATTTTGTGCCTTTTAAACATGAACTCCTTTTTTTTCTTGTCCCAGACCCAAGTAATCACCGTTCTACTCTCTGTCTCTGTGAGAGTGACTTTTTTAGACACACCTCATATAACTAGAATCATATCATATTTGTCTTTTTGTAACTGGTGTATTCACTTAGCATAATCTCAAGGCTAAGCCATATTGTCACATATAATAGAATTTCCTTCCTTTTGAATCCTGAATAGTATTCAATTGCATGCAAATGCCATTTTTTAAATCCATTTATCTCTCCATGGACATTTAGGTTGTTTCCATACTATAGTTATTGTAAATAGTATAGCAAAAAGCATGCAGATATCTCATCAAAACCCTGTTTCCAATTTATATATATATATATATATCCATAAGTGGGATTGCTGGGTCACATGGCAGCTCTATTTTTAATTCTCTGAGGAATCTTCATAGTGTTTTTCATCACACCTACACCATTTCTCATTCCCATCAACTGTGTATTAGAGGTCCAATTTCCCCACACCCTTGCCAACACAATTTGATCTTGTTTTTTGTGTTGCTCATTCTAATAGGTGTGAGAAAAATACTTCATTGGGGTTTTAATTTGTATTACCCAGATGATCAGTGATTTTGCACATATTTTCAAATATCTGTTATCATTTGTATGTTTCCATTGAAAAATTTGCTATTGAAGCACTCTGTCCATTGTATAATCAGGTGTCAGTATTTTTGTTATTGAATTATATAAATTTCTTACAAATTTTGAATACTAACCTTTAATCAGATATATTGCACGTTTTCTTCAGTTCAACAGATTGATATTTTTCCATTGATTCTTTACAAACATTGAAGAAAGAAATTTAAAAAGACACAAATAAATGTCAAGATATCCTCTGTCCATGAATAAAAGGAGTTTCATATTGTTAAAATATTCATATACTAATAATGATCTATAGATCCAAGGAAATCTCCATTAAAATGCCAATGATAAATCTCACAGAAATTGAGGAAAAATAATCAAATAATTCATATGATACTACAAAAAATACTCCCCCAATAGCCAAAGTAATTCTGTGATCAAATAATAAAAGTATACATAAATATATTAAAATATGTCATAAAATTATAGTAATTAAACAGTATGGGGCTGCCTTTGTGGCTCAGTGGTAGATCCCTTACCTAGCATAAGCTAGGCTCAGAGTTTGATCTCCAGAATGTCATACAAACAAACAAAAATATGGCTCCTCTCCCGGTCCAGTGGTTTTTTGAATTTTTGCCTCCATTCTCCACAAATGTCTCCCAAAGACTGACCCTGCCCAGAAGCAGAAGTGAGCTGGTAAAAGAAACAGGGAAAGGAATATATAGGATTATCTTTCTACATACCCAAGGCAGAAATTTGAATTTTTCTCTAAAGAGCTTGACCTTTATCTACAGATGTTTGAGAATGTATTAATTTTCCTAAGATACTAAATGGAAGGTTAAGATTTGTTTTAAGTAGATCACAGTCCAACTGGAGTATGAATAATGAAACTGAAGGAAGTAAGACTGGAACCAGAGAAGCCATCTAGAAGACTTCTGCTGTGTATGGAAAAGAGATGGGGCTCAGGTGCTGCAGTGATACCACTAACGTGGTTAGGAGCACACTAGGCGGAGGAGGGGAGGTCATGAGTTTGAAAATTACCACATTTAATGGGTTCCCATGTGGACTTGCATTGTAGAGAGTCTGTAGCTGAAAAATAATAGAAAGAAATATCTATTTTTGAAAGCTATTGGTGAATATAAATAAGAGTCTGAAGTCATCAGTGTGGCTGGGCCAGTTTAGAGTGAAAAGAAAAATATAATGTCAAGATGTTCCCAGAATTATAGCCTCAATCCTAACTTGTGAAAAAAATCAAGTAATAAACTTCTCTATAACATTTTGTAAAAACACCACATATGGATCAATGGGCACCGAGCAATGGAGGAGAACTAAGTGGTCTGTGAAGTGCCCTCTTTTGTCCATTTAGTGCCACTAATGTGCCGTGAGGTAAGTAAAATCAGGAAGCTCAAAAAAGTGAATAAAGTCTCAAACCTTTTTAAACAGACAGGTTAGCCATCAAATATGAAGGGTATGAAACATCCATCTTAAAAATTGATTCCCCTCTGAATCATGTTTTAACACAATTCACCATGAATGTCTGTAGAAATTAATAAAAGAAGGCTGAGCTTTCTCTGAAGGTACTACAGCTGTTCTGTTGATACTGAGACTCCCGCCCACGTTCTGCACAGGTGATGGGAATGGGGTTCTTCTTGGTGGAATACGCTGGCTCAAATTTAAGGCTAAGAAATGTTGAGCTGTGTGTGTGCGTGTGGGACACAGAACACAGGAAATATTTTTAGACAGCAGGAGCAGGACAGACTGGCCAATCTTAGGGATCGAGCTTGCACACTGAAATGAGCAAAATGGAGCCCATGCTTGCTTATTTATATCAGGGAATATCAAAGGTTTTCCATGGAATGTTCTTTGCCATGCCCTGAATAATGTGCATCAAATACATGATATATGCAAAAAAGTTATAAAGGGAACATTTCTTTATTTAAAACATTTTTAAATATCACATACAGGTAACACCTGGAAATTATTTTTTTAAAAAAACATCGAAAGCTCTACATTTACATGGTGAAAACCCAAAATTTATCTTATTACTTGATGAATCGCAGAACATTTAAAAAATAAAGAGAAATTGCTGGTCAAAGAAAATACCCTTCATATCAAAACAATTTAAAAATACGCTCTATGCAAGTTATTTATACACACTCACCCATATATATATTTTAAGAACGATGCAATATCTTCAAAGCAATCACAAAATCAGCCTTTAGCTTAGTCCTCATCTGCATTTTAATGATTTCAAAATATAGAGACATTACAGGGCTTGGGGTTGCATATTGCTACATTACTAGTTTCATAGCATTGTGGCTTTCCATCTTGGTCGCAATAAATTCTAGTAAACAGAGCCATTAAGAGCACTTTTATAGGGTCAAATGGAGCTATGGCACTAGAAGTGTGGTGCTAAGTAAAATTTGAAAGATACTATGTTACACTCAACTATTTATTAAGGCATTAAAATCAGGTCATCCCAGGGATGTTTTGATGTTTGTTCATGATCTTTTCTACCCTTAACAGTTCTAGCTTTTATGTGGCAGTTTGAAAGAAAATGATTACTAAAGGTCTCAGAAATTTTGAAGTTCTTTTTAAAATATAAGGTTTATTTAAAAAAATGCTACACTTAATAAAAATAATTAAAATTGCCCATGATCATACCTGGAAAGATATATATTTACATTTAAATTACAGGAATAACAATTTTAAATATGCATAACATAAGGAATATCTTTAAATTAATAAAATTAAACAAAAGTAATCAAATCAAATCAAACAAAATAGATTTTCCTCAGTCTCCAAGAATGTGTCAAATATAGTTTTATCTTCATAAAATATAACATCAATAGTATATTATACTGTAAGACATTCTTTATTTCTTAAATTTGCTCTTTACTCATCTAGTCATCTTTTGAGGTTGTAAAAGCATATTGCAATAAATTTTATCACATTCATGTAATTTCAATCCATAAGTATAAAATGGAATAACTGTGTAAACTTAAATTCTCTGTTATGTGCTCATATTGAGCACATAAAAAGAACTTATTCTTTGAAATAATAAAATCCATAATTACATCCTAAAAATCCTACAATGTCATTTAGATTTTAACATAACTTGAAAAGATGCTAGTGTTGAAAATAAATCCTGTATTGTACTGTCGGTGATGTACCACTAAGTCATAGGGGAGGTTATTTTAATTTCTTACAGACAAGCATTTTATACAACCAAAATGTATTGATTTTAATTTAAATAGAAATAAATAAGTACACATCATTTCACAGCTATTACTAATGAAGATGAAAAGCAAAGTCAGAATTTACCTTTTAGAACTTGATTTGGAAGTAATGCCACTAATATGTATATAGATGCACACTCTTGCACTTGTAAAAACAAAAGGAGGGGCATACTGTCTTCAACCACCCCTGTAGCTTTTAGTTAGTTATAGGAGGGTGCTCATTTTATCAAGTCGCAATAAAATTGCTCCTGAATTAACTCTCATACTAAACATTTTAATAAAGCAAATGTTTTTAAAATCTGATTTCCTTCCTTTTGCCTACATTATTCTGGTAGCTTTGCATTCCATCCCATACATAAACATGTCAAAGACAGTCAACCTGAATATAATTTACATGCATTTACTCTTTAAATGTACTACTTGAGTGTACTGAATGTGGTTGTACTTACACTGATGTCTCTCCAAAACAAATGTAAGACAAAAAATTCAATAGGTGCTTGACAGCACTTGTCCTGCATATTCTGTAAAAGTTTCTGCATGGATCCTAGAAAAAAATCTTTATAAGATAATTTTAAAAGCATTTTGTTCCTTGCATTTTCTTCTAGAGAGTTTATGATGAGTTATACTTTCATTAAGATGTCTCTGAGGATTTGCTAGCCTTTTATGTAACCATAAATTTGGATAATTCATCCCTAAATAGTAGAACTTAGTAGTTTTTTAATGTAAATAAAATGCTCTTTTAAAAAAAAATTCACAAAAGAGGAAACTTTTTATCGTTACTATTGTATGTGTTTACAAAGTTTGTCCCAAGTTCTTTTGTTCCTCATTGTCAGGAAAATATATTCTTACCTTAATAAGTTATGTTTACAAGTGTCAAGAATATAATGGAAATCTAGTCTATTTGACAATTTTTCAAATGTTCAAAATGCAACTATGTAAGTCATTTATTAGAAAACCCTACTCTGATTTTCTTCTTCTTCAGACCATTTTACATATGACATTTCCAAAGCAATGAAGAAGTAAAGAAATGAAATACAATTTAATCATATTATTTATTTATTAATTAACAGCAGTAAACTGATTGTTCCAAAACTAAAATGAAAGATGTTGATATAAAATTTTCATATGTGGGTTATTTACAGCCTCTTTCAGGATGACAATTAAAATTGTAATGTAATTAATGAAAACCACAAAGAGATACCAACATATACCTATTAGGATGGCTTTAAACAAAATTAAAATGGCCATATCAAGTGCTGGTGAAGATTCAAAGCAACTAGAATGCTTATACATCTTTGATAGAAATGTAAAGTTGAGAAGCCATATAGAAACAGGTGTTCAGTCTTTTACAAAGCCAAATATTTTCTTATCATGTCACCTATAAATCTTATTCCAATATGTTTTGCAGATTTAAAAGTTTCCCCACAAAAGCAAATTATGTAGATGGTTATATCATAGTAACTCAAATTAGTCAGGGATAAATACATTTATAAACACTGAATGATGAAATACTACCAGTAATGACAAGGAATACATTCATAGTATACCACCAATAAGAATGAAAATCAAATGGTGAAACATATCAGTGAAACATATCAGTGAAACATATCAGCCGTAAGGGCTATATGCTACATGATTTCACTTATATGATAGCCACAAAGGCAAAAGTGCAGGGATAGGAAATTAAGGACAAGGGGACATTTAGGAGCATGAGGAAACTGTTCTATATCTTAACAAAGGCGCTGAAAACAGTATTCCTTTTGTGTGTCAAAAGTTGCAGAACAGCACACTAAAAAAGGTGAATTCTACTATACATAAATTATACTATGATAAAAATAGAAACATTTACCTATAGCAATATGGGAAGTGATACAGCAGAATAAGAAGTTTGAAATCACAATCTCTTTTTTTTTTTGACATTTATTCTTTGATAGTAGTATGGTCTCAGAAATTACTTTAACTACTTGGGTCTTCTTTTTCTATTTCATATGAGAATAGATTTTAGTAATTTTAACATACAGGTTTATTATACAATGAAAATAATATAACAGACATGAAAGTGGCTATCATTCTTCCTAAAATCAAGCAGATACTCAATTGGATCTCCCAGACAAGATCAGGGTGATAGAGCTTTACCATTGTCTGGATTCATCAAATATGAAGAACTCTAGTGTCTCAAAAAAAATAATGGTTTTTAAAGTACATGGTAACTAATAAATTTGTGTGTGTATGTGTGTTTGTGTGTGTATATAATCATCTACATTTTATTCAATAGCACCAACTACATGAACTCTAAGTAGAAAACACATAGGGAAAGCAGAGGGGCATTTTATTTTAGGCTAAAACTAACTTAAGAGGATTTGAATTTTTATTGCAGGCGGTCATGCTCTGTGCTCCCACAGGATCTGACACATAATATTTTAGAACACTTAGCATCCTGAGCTCTAATAATTCACTTCAAAAATAAGCACTTAGTATTCTTACCTGCTACATGGAAATTTGCACAATATACTAAGTGAGATGTCATTAAATAAATTAGTTGGACATCAATTTAATTTTTCAACCTCACTAAATAGTGGCCATGTTTATATCAGTGCCTTTCTTTGTGAGGAAATTGATTCAGTCCTGCCATGCTTTAAGATGAAACTATAGCTGAGCCTTAATTTATTATTATGAACTTGATACAACCAAACATTGTTGTGGCTATTCTGAAGAAGAGAGTGCATTGCACAATATACTCTGTAGTCTTCTACAAAGTGATTCTTACATTGTTGAATTTAACAGCTGAAATGTCTAGATAATGTAGTCAGGGTAAGACTCAGATTTCCTGGATTTTTTTTTCTGATTTTAAATCTCAGAATAAGATATCTTTACAAATATAAGACTTTTCATTATTATCTATAACTGTAATAAGGAGAACAAAAACTTATTTCTTTTTATTTTCCTGCCACATTCCTCATACTTTGGTTATTATAATTTTGTACATTATTTGAATATCACCTTTATAGTGAGATTTTTATCAACACAATGGTATTATGAAAACAATATCATATGACAATAGACAAAGTTAAACTAGGCTCATTTCTGTTAGAAATTCTATTTTCTAAGCTGGGAGGTAGGCATAATATGTGTGGTCTCTCTAATATGCACAATTTCCTTTACACATCCCACTTAGAGCTCTAATAGCATTTCAAACTTTGCATGTTTAAGACTTAACCGCTGATTTACTTCCCAAAAACATCCCCCACCCCCAGGCCCTGCACCCGAATTTAAAAATACGATCCTTTGACTTTAAACTCTATTGTCCTACATCCAATCCATCAATAAATCCTTTCAACCTTACCTTCAAAATGTATCCCAAATCTCACAAAATCCATTTTAAGTTTTAAATCCAAGGTATCACCATCTCTCACCTGCATACTGCAAGAATAACCTATACCCTCACTCTCAGGAGCCTGTTTTGGGAAATTCTCCACACACAGTCCACAGTCCTAATTTTCAAATATAAATTAGATCATAGATTGCTGCATTTAGTACCTTCCAAAATAGTTCCATGTGAGGCATCCAGGGAAACAGACTGTCCAATCTCCAATGGCAGAGAGTATCACTGACTGCCAATGGCCCCTGCTACCTCCTCTGAATTACATCACCTTAATAGTGCTTGAAAGTGTTATACTTTCCTTAGTCTACTACCAGCCAAATACTGAGCATCACAGAGCTACTCAGATAGACTCCTTCCCCTTCCTGGGTCTACAACAGTCTACAGGTGGCCTCATAATCACTGGTAAGGACTTTTCAGGTGACAGAATATTCTACATCATGACTGTGGTGATGACTACATAACAGTTTTTCCTGAAGATCAGAAAACAAAGCAAGGATATTTAATTTACTCTCACCAGCTCCTCAACATTGCATTGAAATTCTCAGCTCTGTAAATAATGAGAGGAAAAGACATGAAAGGCATTCCTAATTGGAAAGGTATAGGTAGCAGTCTGTACTACATGAAGGTCTCTATAAAAAATTCTGAGTCACCTACAAAATTTTATAAGATCTCAACCACAAATTGAACAATTGTACAGAATTCAGGTTCACCAATTCTATTCTATTCTAGCGATAAAAAATAACTGAAGGTACTGGGGAAGGAAATCAACCAACTAATGTTATATGCACATATGAATATATCACAATGAATTACACTCTCTTGTACAACGAATTGCACTATTAAGTACAATCAGAACGAACCAATTAAAACATTTTAAAATTAAATGGCATTAAAAAGAATATTTTAGGGATTATTTTAACAAAATATGGTTAAAATCATTGCAGTAAAAATACAAAATATTTCTGAGAAAAAAATTTAAGGACATAAGTAAATGTGAAGATATAATAAACCTGGATCAAAAATACAATACTATCAAAGTAATAGTGCCTCCCAAAATAAACTATAGACTCAACATTTACCAGTTCAAACTGCTCCTTGTAGAAACTTACAAAATAATTAACATTTAAAGAGTAAATGCAATGAATTCACAATATAAAAAATAATTCTGAGAAACAACAATAGAGTAGAATGATTTATACTATAAGACTTTAAACTTACTTTAAAGCTATGGTAATCAAGAAAATGTGGGCTGATGTAAAGAAAACATAGGTCAATAGAACATTAAAAAAAATAGTCACCATATGTCCCAGAAATTTCACTCCTAGGGTTTGAACTACCCCCCAAAATAAATTTTTATACAAAAATATGAAAATAAGTGCTAAGAGAAACATAATTCTTAATATTAAAAAAACTATAAAAAAGTCAAATGCCTGTCAACGGACACATGTGTAAAACAAGTTGTAGTGTAGCTAAACAACAGGACACGCTTCTCAGGAAAATGAACAAACTACTGACAACTGAAAGAAAACAGATAGGTATTCAAAGTACATAGGTATTCAAAGTAAAAGGAGCCAAATGCAAAGACTGGAAATATATATTCCATGTAACTGAAATCCTGGAAAAGGCAAAGTTCTAGGGATACAAAGCAGATTCCTGTTTGCTAGGATGGATCTGGGAGGAACTTTTCAGGTGACAGAATGTTCTATATCATGACTGTGGTGATGACTACATAACAGTATGCATCAGCAAAATCATTGCATTTAATGCTTAAAATTGGTAAATTTTAGATTTATAAATTATATCATAATAAAACTGTCAAAAACCAAAAATTATTGGGGACCTAAAATGTCTTTTGGTTTTATGGGTTATATCAATTGATACTTGATATGTATAAATCAATACTATAAAAATTAATATATGTGTTCCTTCATTCATTAAAGAATAAATTCTTCAGATAATTTAAAATTGCTCTAAAGTCAATTTATGCTATATAGTGTATACATAATATGTAATGTGAAATAAATGTACATATATGTATGTGTATATATACTTGTATATATATATATATGTTAGAAGCATTAAATAAATAAAAACTTCTATGTTTTACTAAAAAAGTTCTACTTAGACATACGATGTATTTTATGACAAAACTATTGTTTTCAAAACTAATTAATTCAGTAGAGAATAACATTGCTTATATTTTTTTCAACTCTTATTGCCTGACTTAATAGGAGATGGCTGGATCTTATCTATTTCTGTATTTAATATGTTTTGTTTATGAGGAAAATTTAGATAATTCTTACATAATATCCACAATGACAAATATTTTGTGGTCTTTTCAACTGGTAGTTTCTTAAGTGTGAATTGGAATACATAAGTCAGCTTTTTGTACTCTTACATTTTACTCTGAATGATTCTATTACCCATGCAGGAAATACCAAACTTTGACCAATATTGATAAACATTGCTGGTGAGAGAAAAAAGTGAAACACACAATGGAAACAACTTGATGTTACCTTTAACAGATGCACATATATATACCTTAGGGGAATTTCCATCCCTATGGATCAACACACAAGTATAAATGTTTTAATAGCAGTATTGTTTGTAATTACAAGAATCTGATTGTAACTGTTTGTACTTACAAATCTTCCAACAAGAATCTGATTGTAACTGTTTGTACTTACAAACCTTCCAATATCCATCAGAAAATAATGTATAAATAAATAGTAGCTTATTCAGTCACACAATGGAACATAGATATACAATGCTTAAAAGATTAAATAAAATATGCAAATAACATGTCTAGTTTTTCAGAAACTAATGCTGATTGAGCAAAAATTATTTGCTGAAGAAAATATATTATGTAATATAATATTTTTAAAGGGCTAAAAATAGGCAAACATGAGTAAAACAGTTTGGGGATATAGGTAAGAAGAGGTGAATAATAACTGCAGCCCATAAATGAGAAGGAAATAGTTCAAAATCATGTTTATCTCTGAGGGGAAGGGGCATGGAGATGGAATTGTGGAATTAAGCATTGTACCTTCAACAAAGAATATTGTTTTAAATCTAATGTTGGTATTTGTTTTACTATTAGTTATGATTTTGATTCATAATTAATATATAACATTTGTACATATTATGTGTGTTATCTATGTATGTTATAGAGTTAACAATAGAATTATGTAATACTGATTAGGCCTGATATTCTGAGTTGTCTGCTTCCAGGATCTATTTCCAAAGATTTTTTTTTTTTTTTTTTTATTGTTGGTCGTTCAAAACCTTACACAGTTCTTAATACATCATATTTCACAGTTTGATTCAAGCGGGTTCTGAACTCCCAACTTTACCCCGTATACAGATTGCTGTATCACATCAGTTACCCTTCCATTGATTCACATATTGCCTTTCTAGTGTCTGATGTATTCTGCTGTCAGTCCTATTTTCTACTATCCCCCCTCCCCTCCCCTCCCCTCCCCTTTTCTCTTTACCCCTTCTACTGTAAATCATTTCTTCCATTTGTATTATCTTGTCTTACCCCTCCATTACATATTTCTTGATATATCATATTTCACATTTTGATTCAAGTGGGTTATGCACTCCCATATTGCCCCTTATACAGATTGCAGATTCATATCAGTTTCACTTCCATTGCTTTACATATTGCCATCCTAGTGTCTGTTGTATTCTGCTGCCTTTCCTATCCTCTACTATCCCCCCTCCCCTCCCCTCCCCTCCCCTCTTCTCTCTCTACCCCCACTACTGCAATTCATTCCTCCCCCTTGTATTATTTTTCCCTTTCCCCTCACTTCCTCTTGTATGTAATTTTGTATAAACCTGAGGGTCTCGTTCCATTTCCATGCTATTTCCCTTCTCTCTCCCTTTCCCTCCCACCTCTCAACCCTGTTTAATGATGGTCTTCTTCTTGTGCTCTTCTTCCCTAGTCTGTTCTTAATTACTCTCCTTATATCAAAGAAGACATTTGGCATTTGTTTTTTAGGGCTTGGCTAGCTTCACTGAGCATAATCTGCTCTAATGCCATCCATTTCCCTCCAAATTCTATGATTTTGTCATTTCTTAATGCAGAGTAATACTCCATTGTGTATAAATGCCACATTTTTTTTATCCATTCGTCTATTGAAGGGCATCTAGGTTGGTTCCACAGTCTTCCTATTGTGAATTGTGCTGCTATGAACATCGATGTAGCAGTGTCCCTGTAGCATGCTCTTTTTAGGTCTTTAGGGAATAGACCCAGAAGGGGGATAGCTGGGTCAAATGGTGGTTCCATTCCCAGCTTTCCAAGAAATCTCCATACTGCTTTCCAAATTGGCTGCACCAATTTGCAGTCCCACCAACAATGTACAAGTGTACCCTTTTCCCCACATCCTCGCCAGCACTTATTGTTGTTTGACTTCGTGATGGCTGCCAATCTTACTGGAGTGAGATGGTATCTTAGGGTGGTTTTGATTTGCATTTCTCTGACTGCTAGAGATGGTGAGCATTTTTTCATGTACTTGTTGATTGATTGTATGTCCTCCTCTGAGAAGTGTCTGTTCAAGTCCTTGGCCCATTTGTTGATGGGATTATCTGTTATCTTATTGTCTAATTTTCTGAGTTCTTTATATACTCTGGATATTAGGGCTCTATCTGAAGTGTGAGGAGTAAAGATTTGTTCCCATGATGTAGGCTCCCTATTTACCTCTCTTATTGTTTCTTTTGCTGAGAAAAAACTTTTTAGTTTGAGTAAGTCCCATTTGTTGATTCTAGATGTTAACTCTTGTGCTATGGGTGTCCTATTGAGGAATTTGGAGCCCGATCCCACAGCATGTAGGTCGTAGCCAACTTTCTCTTCTATCAGATGCCGTGTCTCTGATTTGATATCAAGCTCCTTGATCCATTTTGAGTTAACTTTTGTGCATGGCGAGAGAAAGGGATTCAATTTCATCTTGTTGCATATGGATTTCCAATTTTCCCAGCACCATTTGTTGAAGATGCTATCCTTCCTCCATTGCATGCTTTTAGCCCCTTTATCAAATATAAGAAAGTTGTAGTTTTGTGGGTTGGTTTCTGTGTCCTCTATTCTGTACCATTGGTCCACCCGCCTGTTTTGGTACCAGTACCATGCTGTTTTTGTTACTATTGCTCTGTAGTATAGTTTGAAATCTGGAATCGTTATACCACCTGATTCACCTTTCCTGCTTAGTATTGTTTTTGCAATTCTGGGTCTTTTATTCTTCCATATGAATTTCATGATTGCTTTCTCCATTTCTATAAGAAATGCCGTTGGGATTTTGATTGGCATTGCATTAAACCTATAGAGAACTTTTGGTAATATCGCCATTTTGATGATGTTAGTTCTGCCTATCCATGAACAGGGTATATTTTTCCATCTTCTAAGGTCTTCTTCAATTTCTCTCTTTAGGGTTCTGTAGTTTTCATTGTATAAGTCTTTCACCTCTTTTGTTAGGTTGATTCCCAAGTATTTTATTCTTTTTGAGGATATTGTGAACGGGGTGGTTGTCCTCGTGTCCATTTCAGAGGATTTGTCGCTGATATACAGAAATGCCTTTGATTTATGCGTGTTGATTTTATAACCTGCCACTTTGCTGAATTCATTTATTAGCTCTAACAGTTTCTTTGTAGACCATATTGGGTCTGCTAGGTATAGAATCATGTCATCTGCAAATAGTGATAACTTAAGTTCTTCTTTTCCTATTTTTATGCCTTTAATTTCTTTCGTCTGTCTAATTGCTCTGGCCAGTGTTTCGAGAACTATGTTGAACAGGAGTGGTGAGAGAGGGCATCCCTGTCTTGTTCCAGATTTTAGAGGGAATGCCTTCAATTTTTCTCCATTCAGAATGATGCTAGCCTGAGGCTTAGCATAAATTGCTTTTACAATGTTGAGGTATGTTCCTGTTATCCCTAGTTTTTCGAGAGTTTTGAACATAAACGGATGCTGTACTTTGTCGAATGCTTTTTCTGCATCTATCGAGATGATCATATGGTTCTTATTTTTAAGTCTATTGATGTGGTGAATAACATTTATTGATTTCCGTATATTGAACCACCCTTGCATACCAGGGATGAATCCTACTTGATCATGGTGCACAATTTTTTTGATATGTTTTTGTATCCGATTTGCCAGAATTTTATTGAGGATTTTTGCATCTAGGTTCATTAGAGATATTGGTCTGTAGTTTTCTTTCTTTGAAGTGTCTTTGTCTGGTTTCGGAATCAGGGTGATGTTGGCCTCGTAGAATGAATTTGGAAGTTCTCCCTCTTTTTCTATTTCCTGGAATAGCTTGAAAAGTATTGGTATTAGTTCCTCTTTAAAGGTTTTGTAAAACTCTGCTGTAAACCCATCAGGTCCTGGGCTTTTCTTAGATGGTAATCTTTTGATGGTTTCTTCTATTTCCTCAATTGATATTGGTCTGTTTAGGTTGTCTATATCCTCCTGACTCAATCTGGGCAGATTATATGACTTAAGAAATTTATCGATGCCTTCACTATCTTCTATTTTATTGGAGTATAAGGATTCAAAATAATTTCTGATTATCTTCTGTATTTCTGAAGTGTCTGTCGTGATCTTGCCTTTTTCATTCCTTATGCTAGTAATTTGAGTTCTCTCTCTTCTTCTCTTCACTAGCATGGCTAAGGGTCTGTCAATTTTATTTATCTTTTCGAAGAACCAACTTTTCGTTTTGTCAATTTTTTCAATTGTTTCTTTTGTTTCGATTTCATTAATTTCAGCTCTGATTTTAATTATTTCTTGCCTTCTACTTCTTTTGCTGTTGTTTTGCTCTTCTTTTTCTAGAATTTTGAGATGAAGTATGAGATCATTTATTTGTTGGTTTTTTCTTTTTTTAAGGAATGAACTCCAAGCAATGAATTTTCCTCTTAGAACTGCTTTCAATGTGTCCCATAGATTCCGATATGTTGTGTCTGTGTTTTCATTATACTCTAAGAATTTTTTAATTTCCTCCTTGATGTCTTCTAAAACCCATTGATCATTCAGTAACCTATTGTTCATTCTCCAAGTGATGCATGATTTTTCCTTGCTTCTTTTATGGTTGATTTTTAGTTTCATTCCATTATGATCAGATAAGATGCATGGTATTATCTCCGCTCCTTTATATTGTCTAAGAGTTGCCCTGTGACATAATATATGATCTATTTTTGAGAAGGATCCATGTGCTGCTGAGAAAAAAGTGTAGCTGCTTGATGTTGGGTGGTATATTCTATATATGTCAATTAAGTCTAGGTTGTTAATTGTGTTATTGAGTTCTATAGTTTCCTTATTCAACTTTTGTTTGGAAGATCTGTCCAGTGGTGAGAGAGGTGTGTTGAAGTCTCCCATGATTATTGTATGGTGGTCTATTAGACTCTTGAACTTGAGAAGAGTTTGCTTGATGAACGCAGCAGCACCGTTGTTTGGGGCATATATATTTATGATTGTTATGTCTTGTTGGTGTATGGTTCCCTTGAGCAGTATGTAGTGTCCTTCTTTATCCCTTTTGATTAACTTTGGTTTGAAATCTATTTTATTTGATATGAGTATGGACACTCCTGCTTGTTTCCGCAGTCCATATGAGTGATATGATTTTTCCCAACCTTTCACCTTCAGTCTATGTATATCCTTTCCTATCAAATGCGTCTCCTGAAGGCAGCATATTGTTGGATCTTGTTTTGTGATCCATTCAACTAGCCTGTGTCTCTTAATTGGTGAGTTTAAGCCATTAACATTTAGAGTTATTATTGAGATATGGTTTGTTGTTCCAGCCATATTTGTTTATTAATGCTGTTAAACCTGATTTGTTTTTCTCTTTGATTTTTCCCCCCCTTTACTGTCCTACCTCCCACTGTTGGTTTTCATTGTTGTTTTCCATTTCCTCTTCCTGTAGTGTTTTGCCAAGGATTTTTTGAAGAGATGGTTTTCTAGCTGCAAATTCTTTTAACTTTTGTTTATCATGGAATGTTTTAATTTCATCTTCCATCCTGAAGCTTAATTTTGCTGGATACACGATTCTTGGTTGGAACCCATTTTCTTTTAGCGTTTGAAATATGTTATTCCAGGATCTTCTAGCTTTTAGAGTCTGTGTTGAGAGATCAGCTGTTATCCTGATTGGTTTACCCCTAAATGTAATCTGCTTCCTTTCTCTTGTAGCTTTTAAAATTCTCTCCTTATTCTGTATGTTGGACATCTTCATTATAATGTGTCTAGGTGTGGATCTCTTATGATTTTGCACATTCGGCGTCCTGTAGGCTTCTAGGATTTGGGGTTCTGTCTCATTCTTCAAGTCTGGGAAGTTTTCTCGTATTATTTCACTGAATAAGTTGTCTATTCCTTTGGTTTGGAGCTCTGTGCCTTCCTGTATCCCAATGACTCTTAAGTTTGGTCTTTTGATATTATCCCATATTTCTTGGATGTTCTGCTCATGGTTTCTTAGCAGACTTGCTGAGCTGTCTATGCTCTTTTCAAGTTGAAATACTCTGTCTTCATTGTCTGATGTTCTATCTTCTAAGTGATCCACTCTGCTGGTAGTTTTCTCAATTGAGTTTTTAAGTTGGTTTATTGCTTCCTGCATTTCTAGGATTTGTATTTGTTTGTTTTTTATTTCCTCTATCTCCCTGTGAAATTTATCTTTTACTTCCTGGATTTGTTTATGAAGTTCCTTGTCAATGTGATCTTTCATTGTCTGATTTTGCTGTCTCATGTCTTCCTTGAGACTCCAGATCATCTGAAGCATGTATATCCTGACCTCTCTGTCTGACATTCCATCTGTTGCAGCTATTACCTCTTCTAGAGTTGAGTTGACCTGCATTGCCTGTGGTCCTTTCTTTCCTTGTCTTTTCATACTGCTGGCGTTTCTTTCTGCTTGGTGAAGCTGTTGTGTTTTTGAGATTTTCCCTCTATTTATTTATATTGCTCTTGTATAGTTGAAAAGCCTCCCTTGCAGGACAGATGGTGGCTGTGATCCTCCACCAATTGGTGCGATCTGTCTACCACGCTGGCGGGCTCTAGGTCTGCTCTGCTGGCCGGTCGAAGGTCCGCCTACCCAGCAGGCGCGAGGGGCACCTCTGTCTCTCCGTAGGTTGCTGAGCCTAACCTCCCGATGGGTCCCTGGTATGCCTACCTTGCAGGCACTGGGGGTGGCGCTGGCTCCGGCCGCAACAAGCCGCTGGGCCTGATCTGCCGCTGGTCGCAGTCCCGCCTACCTTGCAGGCACTGGGGGAGGGGACGGGCCTGCCCCACAGAAGGCCGCTGGTGGGTCGCAGGACCCTGTTCCCTGCAGGCGCGTGTGTCAGCTCTGTCTCTTCGCAGATTGCTGGGCCTGACCTGCCTGTGGGTCGCCGGTTCTACTTTGCAGGCACTGGGGGTGGGGCCGGCTCCGGCCCGCAACCAGCCGCTGGGCCTGATCTGCCGCTGGTCGCAGTCCCGCCTACCTTGCAGGCACTGGGGGAGGGGACTGTCCTGCCCCTCAGCAGGCCACTAAGCCTGATCTGCTAGAGGTGACAGTCCCGCCTACCTTGCAGGCTCTGGGGGAGGGGACGGGCCTGCCCCACAGAAGGCCGCTGGTGGGTCGCAGGACCCTGTTCCTTTCAGGCGCGTGTGTCAGCTCTGTCTGTCCGCAGATTGCTGGGTCTGGCCTACCCGTAGGTCGCCGGTTCTCCTACCTTGCAGGCACTGGGGGTGGGGCCGGCTCTGGCCCCAACCAGCCGCTGGGCCTGCTCTGCCGGTGGTCACAGTCCCTCCTACCTTGCAGGCACTGGGGGAGGGGACGGGCCTGCCCCACAGAAGGCCGCTGGTGGGTCGCAGGACCCTGTTCCCTGCAGGCGCGTGTGTCAGCTCTGTCTCTTCGCAGATTTCTGGGCCTGACCTGCCTGTGGGTCGCCGGTTCTCCTACTTTGCAGGCACTGGGGGTGGGGCCGGCTCCTCCAAAGATTTTTTAAAAATATTTTTATTTGTAGATGAAAATGATATCTTTATTTTATTTATTTATTTTTATATTGTGCTGAGGATCAAACCCAGCCTTGAGTTATGGCCCCAGCCTTGATCCAAAGATTTTTGAGAATAGGACTCTTCATTTGCCTAATGATCTGATGAGACCATATGGTCACACTATTGACAGTGTGTGTGGGGATAACAAACAATAATCTCATACATGATGATATTTTCCTAATAGTCTGCTCAGATAAAGACACATAGATCCATCCAGTATCTTTTGTCAAAAATCATCACAATATGCATACATGTTGGCACACAGCACACAATTAATTGAAACTGAGTAGGGAACACATACTTTCTTTCTCAACACTCTTTATTCTTTTGTTTCATTAACTTCAGTTCTAAGCAAACACTAACAGTGCAGTACATGAAAAATTTTCAGAACCTGGACCACAAACATATTATTGTGAAAACAAATAAAAATCAAAAGCCAACTAAATTAGATTTCTCAATTCATTTATTGTATGTCTCTCATTTTGGCTTCTGAGTGGTTCATTTTAGATCCACGCAGATCCATTTAAACGCTAGTGATGCAAGACAGCATTTATTTTCACGACTGATCTATCAAATTTAACAATCAGGCAGTAACAAGAGGCTATATATTTTCATGGCATTCTTTCAGGAAATTGAAATATAATAACTTTGAATTCCAACTTTATTTTCAAGGTCAGATATACATTATATTTATGGTTGTGTAATAGAATAGCTGATGTTATGCAGAAATATTCTCTGTAGGATTTTATAAGAAACAATCACAGACTTATTGTGTTTAGGAAGATCGATGGTTGAGTGATTTAAAGAACTGCCTATATCATTTGCTGCACAGCCTCGGTGAAATAGTCGCCATCACTGTTTGGGCAATAGTAGCCATGTGTTCTTTTTCCTATCTTCTATTTTTTAATTAATTTTATTTAGCATTGGATTAAATGTATGGCAAACTTAAGATGTCTTTGTGTAAGAGTTAACACATTCTATCATTGCTATATGCCTTTACAACTCATCCATTTTGACTCTAATAACTAGGTTGTGTTAATTATCATTGAAAAATTAATATCTTTTGGAATCCAATTAAGAACCAGAAGTTTCATATAATTATGAATACTATAAATGTGGATTTAATATAACCACTTGTGTTCACAAGTTAGATAAATAATTGTGCAGTGTTTACTTATTGAGTCTCAACAATGAAAATTATAGACTGTGAACTTTTTATTCTAAAAGATTTTCTTTTTATGTGTCATCAATGGAATAAACTATTATAATGTACATGCTGTTGTGACATTACATTTTTATAATCCACATAAACAAGGCATATATGAAACATTAGTTTTACTGTCAAAACACAATATTACATCACTAAGAAAAATATCATTCTTGGTTATAGGATAGACACAAAATGTGTTTGGTTTTGCATGGGTGTAGATAATAATTACAAATAATAAACTATCGTTGTCATCCATATTCTAAATAGTCATTTAAATATATAAAATATTTCTATTGAGAGTTATTAAACTTGAAACCTTTTTGGATATAAAACCCATGGACCATAATCTAGAAGTCTGAGAGACTCTGTAGTTTAAGGATTGTAAAAGCCTGATTCACAGAGAAATGTTATTTTAAAAGAACCCCTCTACACATATTGCAGTTACTGCAAATAAAGTAAGATAAGCACAAGTACACAGATGCTAAAAATCCTAATATAAAAAAAAATGTCTTTTTCTTGCAATAAACTCAGTATGTCCAAGATAGTTGCACTTGAAGTGTGTTCTCCAGTATCCTCGAGGATGTCTCCACAATTCTTCAGGAAAAATTATTTGTCATTCATTAGTCTGTGGAATGCTGAACTTCCCCCAACCATTTGTCTTCAACAGTCAGATAAATGATAATTTGAAAATTAAACTGCTTAAAATATATCCCAAATTTTTATAAACTGTATATACATTGGAGAAAGATGAAGAAGAAAATGACACTATCAAAAGTTTCAATCTTATGCTAGTTGCATAAGTTGTATTCTAGATCCATGTGGGAAAAAATGGTGTTTTCCTCAAATAGTATGTATACCAGTCTTGGAGATCAGGAACTGGTCCTTGTTCCCCAGTGTTGAAGGATAAACACCCAAAAAATGCCTAGGCAAGCATAGAAAGCAAGTTTTATTTAAGAAAGGGACAGACACAGACTTCTCTGAAGAGAAATGGAGCCTCAGAGCCCAGAGCCTGTGGGAGGGCGTGAGTCTTGCTCTTTTATATATGCCAGAACTCCTTTCTTTAATTATTGGCTTCTTTCTCTTTCCCATGTACATGCCTGAGAGCAGGCATGTAGAGGTTAATTGTTAGCAACCCAGAGTGCCCAGGAGCATGCTCACAGAAGTTAACAACCCATTGTTTTGTCTTTGATAACTGTCATCATCCTCTTTGGACCCCCATCATTCATTATCTATACTGACTGCCAGACCTTTGCCCCTGCCTTAGTCTGCTGAGAAACGTGACATAACCTGCCTTTTAGACCAGGAGGGACTACATGCAGATTGCTTTTGGGCAAAGAAATCATGTTGGAGGGTCTGCACAGTAGGCCCACTTTATAGAATTTTTTTTGATGTTTTATTTTATTTTACTTTATTGATTTTATTTTTTAAATACATAACAGCAGAATGTATTACAATTCTTACTACACATATAGAGCACAATTTTTCATATCTTTGTATAAAGTATGTTCATGCCAATCCATGTCTTTATAAATGTACTTGGTTTATTTTGCATTACAATTCTTATTACACATATATACCACAATTTTTTATATATCTCTCTCTTTGTATATAAAGTAGGTTGACACCCAAATCGTGTCTTCAAACATGTACTTTGAATAATGATGTCCATCACATTCCACCATCCTTGCTAATCCCCTGCCTCTTCCCTATCCCTCCCTACCCTCTTCCCTATCTAGAATTCATGTATTCCTCATGTTCCCCCTCCCTACCCTACTATGAGTCAGCCTCCTTATATTAGAGAAAACATTTGGCATTTGTTTTTTTGGGATCGGCTAACATCACTTAGCATTCTCTTCTCCAGTGACATCCATTTACCTGCAAATATCATGATTTTATTCTCCTTTATTGCTGAGTAAAATTCCATTGGCACAGCCAATATGAAAAGCAGAATGGTGATTCCTTGGAAATCCTGGAATGAAACCACCATTTGACCCAGCTATCCCTCTCCTCGGACTATATCCAAAGGACTTAAAAACAGCATACTACAGGAACTCAGCCACATCAATGTTTATAGCAGCACAATTCACAATAGCTAAACTGTGGAGCCACTTTATACAATTATCCTCTTAACCTTATGTTCCCATCATTCTCATCTATTTGTCCCCTTAAAATATCACAAAAATATTACCTATAACAAGCTTCACCTAATAACAAATATGCACACAATTAAATGCATAATTTAGGTGTGTTCTCCTATCTGGTATTTCTAATATGAATAAAATAATTATGCATATAATGTCAAGAACAAAGGTTTTATCTGATTACAAATGAAAAATTTTTTAAAAAGTCTTTTAGGATAAAATTAACTAGACATTCTTTTCTGGACTTTAAACCTCCCTATTAATCATATTCCCCTCTCTAACCTAATCTTCCATATTTCTCAGGTAACAAGACAACTATCAGTTTCAAGATTTTCCCACAAGTATCTAATTGGACACAGCAATAGCATAAGACTGGAGAAGGAACTACCAACTTTGGTTTGAAATGGTTCTCTCTGGCTAAGTAAAACACAACATCAAGCACATTGTTCCAGTAGATACAGACATTTATTTTTTAAAGTAATTCAGAATTAATCCTAAATAACTTTCAAAGGTTTGACTTCCGTAGGATAGAACTTTGTGAAAGACAATATAGAGTCCCTCAGTGATAGGGCATGGGATGGGGAGGAAAGAAAGATACATGTCTATTTCCTCTCTTATTTGTGATTTTCTGTTTATTTTTTCTTTGATTTTGTAATTGACAGAGAAAATTGTGTGTCCTTACAGTGTGCACCAGTTGTTCAGAAGTATGTCTATACTGTAGAATGGCTAAAGCTTGCTGATTAATAAAAGTATTATGATAACTTTGTATCCACTCTCTACCAAGTTTTACAAATATACATTATTAACTCTAGTCACCATGTTGTCCAACAGTTCTCTTTGATCATATTTCTCCAAACTGAAATTTTATAGTCTTTGATCAATATCTCCTCAACCCTTCCCATTCCCAATTTCCAGTAACCACCATTCTACTCTCTACTGCTGTTTTAGTCAGCTGCTTCCCTGCTGTGACCCAAAAGACCTAACAAGAACAACTAAAGGAGAAAAAGCTTATTTGGGGGCTCACAGTTTTAGAGGTCTCAGTCCATAGACATCTGGCTCCATTGTTCTGTGCCTGAGTGAGGCAGAGCATTACAGCAGAAGACTGTGGAAGAGGAAAACAGGTAAAAACCAGAAAATCAGGAAGCAGAAAAAGACAAAGTTCAGCTCACCATGGACAAAATATGTGCCTCAAAGGCATGCTCCCAATGACACACCTCCTCCAGCCACACCCTACCTGCCTACAGTTACCCCCCAATTAATCCTTACTAGGGGATTAATACACTGATTAGGTGTATTAATAATACACCTCTCATAATGCAATCTTT
Source organism: Ictidomys tridecemlineatus (assembly GCF_052094955.1). Lineage (NCBI taxonomy): Eukaryota > Metazoa > Chordata > Mammalia > Rodentia > Sciuridae > Ictidomys > Ictidomys tridecemlineatus. The sequence goes on along the minus strand of NC_135478.1, from coordinate 180,700,589 downwards.
TCACCTCTAAATTTTCTTGCATTGTCTCACATATGAGTTTTGGGGAGATACCTAATATTAAAACCAGAGCAACTACTATGAATTCAACTTTTTGATATTCCATGTATGAGTAAGATCGTGTGGCAATTGTCTTTCTGTGTCTGGCAAATTTCATTTATGACAATTTGCTATTTAAAAAATAATTGCCTTTAAAAAGGATATCTAACATAAAAAGATGAATTGAATTTTAAAATAATGTCAGAAAGTACCTATTTTGTTAGTATTTTCCTAAATTCATAAACATGTATGTTGCTAACTCATTTGCCCCTCTTTGTGCATTTTGGAGTATAGACTTGAAAGAGACTTATTTTCATAAAATACATTCAGATTTTATAGTAAATATATACATAATTATGAATAAAAGAGAAAAGTTACAGGATAAATAACCACATATCCAAAAGCCCTGTTGGAAAAGTTTGGACAATTATTAATTCTAAAAAATAAAATCTGCATATGCTTGCCTTTTGCACATGAATTCATCAAGTCGATCAAATGTACTCCTGTAAGTTTTTCTGTGGAGTATATATCAAATTTGGCACAGAGAAATTTTCTTTGTCTCAAGACACATTAAAATCAAGTTTAATACATCAGTGGAAGAGATTATCCATTGTACTTAGTATATCTCCCTTAAGATACTGAACATTTTGGTAGCTTAAATCCGAAAAGCTGGGATGAGATCCAGGATGGGAGGATATGGGAAGGCAAGATGTAGGACAAATGTCTTTGTAGGTTAGCATCCTGCAAAAATCTTGCTGAACCGTCTCATGGGTTTTTTACTGCATCAGAGCCAGTTCTTCTGAAGCTGACAGACATCTCTGTAACTCTAATTGTTACATAATTGTAGAGGAATAATATCTCCCTGCCTTGATTTAGCAAATGGATTTTTTTTTTCTGGAAAACTCTATGATACAGTTGAAACAGCTGCACAGCTCTTGCATGAACCAAACAAAGGCAGACCTTTAAAGCAAGCATCCTAAGCTCCTTTGAAACAGAAAAGAAGCACTTTCTTCCCAATGTGAATAATATGATGTCCTCTCAAGGTCATTTTTCAATAGGACAGGGAAATTTTTCCTCTGTTTTTCTCTTATGATGATAAGAATATATGACTAAAAGTGAGCTGAAAATAGTCATCTCTAGTATTTAAGAAACAGTCATTCTGACCACAGGGTCTCTTGTATTATAAATTTATAAAACTCTAGATCATGCAGTACAGATCCTGGTAGAGGGGGGGTCCCCTTAGTAAACATGCACTTACTGATATAATAGGATAGAAAAGTCAAGAATTATTTTAAAATTGCAACACTTCTATTTGTAACAGTATTAAACAATTCCTGATATAAAAAATGGGGAAAAATTAGAACTAATATACCCAACTTAATGTCACCAAATGCCTTGATTTTTTAATATTAAAATTATGTCTCAAGTGAAAACTCAGTTAAGCTACAAGTTATATACTTTTCAGAGAAGGAGGAGGAGGAAGAGGAGGAGAAGGAGGAGGAGGAGGAGGAAGAGGAGGAGGAGGAGGAGGAAAGTACAGCCCAAAAAATCAAAGAACTTTGTATGGACAAGAACAAGTAGATTAAAATATAAGGCAGCAAAGGCTAACTTAGATAGTGCAGGGCTGATCTACAAATGAAATGTGTGAGATTTTATAATAAGAGATACACAGAGTTCCATACTGTGATGTCAATAGAACCACATAACCTTAATTATTTATATGAAGTAGTACCGTGTTATTATTTATTTCTACTCTTCTTGAGGACTTACATTCTAAATTCAGAGTTCCCATCTTTCCCTAGAATTCTTAAAAGAAAAAAAAAATTGAAAGAACCCATGAGCTAAAAAAGCAGGGTTCAACTGCACATCTTTGTATGTGGAACATGGCTCCTTGCTAGGGGTTCTTTGTATGCTGAAAGGGCCACCTAGGAAGAAAGCATTTCTCATCTATGGGACTGGGAGAGACAGGAAGTTAGAGGAAATAATACAATGGATAATTCTGTATTTATGTAAAGAAACAGAAAGGATTTAATGCACCAAGGGAAGCACAGCCATCCTGAGCCTGGGTGGGGGCAGGATGCCTACTGAATGGTAGCTGCTGTCTCTAGTTGAACATCAAAAGTTTCCATAAAAAGTGACCTTGTTCAAAAGAATGTGTGAGAATGCTCAAAAATACCTATGAAACTTTTTCTGGTGGCTAAACTCCTAGAAGGATGGGAGAATGAATTAAAAAAGGAAATGGTATTAGTGTAAAAGTAACCTCATAGTTACCTGCAAGCTAGTGGTGACTGGGAAAATTTATGTTACATTAGAGAAAAATCACTTAAAACATCTTTTCTTTTATCAATTTACCCAGGGACTTAATTAAGAGAGTTAAAAAAATTCAGTTGCTTAAAAAGTTATCTGAATACCAAAGGGATCCCAAGTACTCTCTTTTCACTAACCCAGGGAGTCGCCAAGAGAACACTTTTCAGAAATAAATATAGATGGAGGTATCACTCAAGGAAATAATAAAATACTTTGGAAAGTAAATTTTAACCTTTTTGGCAAAAGGTGTACAACAAATGACCTTCTATAATTCCTTGAATTGATGAGTCTAGACTTTGCAGCTGAAAGTACAATATTCTTTTATCTGTCTTAAATTAAGCCTTAGATACAACAAATATCATTTTTTCATAATATAGATTTCTTTGGGTATTTTGTTAAAATGGACTTCACAATCACAAAGAGTATTACACAAATCAGATGACTGGAAAGATTTTTATATTACTCAAGATACATTTTTTTTTGCTAGTGGTTAGAAGGCACAAAATTAAAAGACTTATGGAAATCGAATTATAATGCAAATAGAGAAGGCGAAATTAAGAAAAATTATATTTCTAATCAGAACTTTGTTGTCATCCTCAGAACTGGAGCCATACCCAATGTAGAATCAGCACTTTATGCCAATCACATAAAAAGAGAGGCATAAAAATATTTTCAAGGAACCCAAGGTCATGTCTGAGGATCCTGAAATTTGATCATCCCCTTGAATGGATGACTTTGCAAAAAAAAAAAAAAAATGCTTAAAGCAATTCAGGTAGTTAGTCAAAATCTTTCTTCTTCCTCTCCACCATAGCAGCCTGAGGGTGCCTTTTAACTTTTCCGAAGGGGCTGCTGGGACCACTAGAGCTAACATGGCTGCCAGAAAAACCATTCACAAAACTGTTCAGTCTTAACAGCTGAAAGGTATTGATGTTACAGTATCCAAAAAGGTGTTGCTTGTGGAAAAATATGAGAAAGCCTAGACACATGCTATTCTCACTCATTCCTTTGCAGTCAGACTAAAGATATTTTTAGAAAGAAATGGTGATATATGAAAACTTTAAAAGAAAGAAGTAAATAAGCATAAATATTTTCCTACAAAAGGAAGACAGAGGTCTTATACATGTCATTTTTAATGTAAGATAGAAGAGGCAGAACTAAAATGTTTTCATACCTCTGGTATTAAAGTTTCATTAATATCTCCTCTACTCATCTACATTAATTTATTCTTATCATGAAAGGAAGCTCAAGCATGCTTTCCTTACAGACATTATGACTTCAGAACACTTTTGAAGAACAAAAAGAATATTTTACTAAAAATACAATTTATTGGGGGTTATTGTGCTGTTTCTGTTGTCAGCCACTCCTCTAAGGAAGAAGGATCAGTCCTCATTTAAGACAATTAGAAACCATACCTGACAAAAACATTATAATGCTTTTAGTAGCAAAGTTACAAAGGTAAAATCCTCTAGTGTAGTAAAAAATCTAATAAGGTTCAGTGCAATATGCCTGTAGGAAAAATAAATCCTGTATAAAACCTGTCCCTCTTCCACTCTCCCTTGAGGATTTTCATGAGATTATTTTGTTGAATTTTAACAAGAGAATTTGTGCAGATGGGAGATGAAACTAACATTTGTCTTTGTATACTTACTAAAGTGCAATTGATGACAATTTTTGAAATAATTTGAATGGTGCAGAGGTAATTAAAAAGGAGGAAGAAGAATTGTTTCTATGAAATTTTGGAGATGTTGTCAAGGCAAGCCTCACTTTTACTCATGGATGAATGCTTTGAGTAAGATTATTGGAGCTGTAGTATGCATTGCTGATTAAAACATATAGCTAGAAAATCCTGAATGAGGCTCCTTCTGAATGAGATGTATGGAAAAAAGAAAAAAGAAAAGAAAAATGGAGAAAGTGACATTGTATCACAGAAGGAGGTAATTATTCATTGATCTCAGTAAATCTTTTAAAATGGTCCTGTGAGTGAACTAAAATCAGATTCACTGTTTCAGAAAGAGAAATAATATGCATATGCAACAGAGATTATCATGTTCTTCCTCCTCTTCTCTTCCTCCTCACGTCTTAATATCTGTCACTTAATGAGCCTCTCTCTGTCAAGCCGAAATTTAGGGTTTAAAACTCAATTAAAGCTTGTGACTATCTGCTCATCTAATGCCCCCTTCCCTGAAATTTCAATTCATTGTGATCATTGTTTCCATAACTCTCTAATGTATTTAAAAATATCACCTTTATAATTTAACTAGCTAGTTGTTCCGCCAGAAGTACGATGGCCCCAGAAAAGGTGTTGTCATCCTTTGTTTATGCACTTCTTGTACACAGTATGTTGACATTTTTCTCTTTGAAATCACAGAGTGTTTTAGTCATCTTCTAAAATTTACATAGAGGAAGTGTTTACTAAATCATGACAAATTATTGAATGACTGTATAGAGAAATAACTGACTTGGTGGCTTATTTGTATGGCACATTAATGTTGCTCTAGAATAGAACTGATCTGAATTTTCTATCTTCCAAAAGTGAAATTTGAACTTTGGGCAATAATCACGTATACCTTTAAAATTGTCAACTGCATCATTAATATCCTAAGTAAGTAGCTCTGGTGTGGATTACAAGAGATTATCACACATGAAAGATTTAGCAGAAAGCTTGGCATATCCCAGTGGTCATTATCCAGTAGGCATATCTATTTATTTATCTATTCATTTATTTTGGTACCAGGGACTTGACTTAACTGAAGGGCACTTTACCACTGAGCCACATCCCAACCCTTTTAATTTTTTATTTTGAAACAGGGTCTTACTATGTTATTTAGAGCCTCACTAAGTTGCTGAGACTGGCTTAGAACCTGCAATCTTCCTACCTCTGCCTCCCAAATCACTGTGACTACAGGCATTCTTATTTTTAAGATATATTCCACTCACTCAACTTCCCCAAAGATATTCTACCATCTTAATAGACCTTTTAGATGAGTCACCTGATCCAATGAAAATATAAAATATTCTGAATATATTTTAACTTTGGACCCAGCAAAGATAGCAAATGAGGTAAAAACAGAATAGATAAACCTAAATTACTAAATATAATGTCAATTAAGTTGTTATAAGCAATTCTTTACATGTATCCTAACTAATACAGGGTGTGATGCTAGTATTGTAATGCCAGATTCTTGGGACCCCAATAGACCTCCAGGAGCCGAATCCGATGCAATAACACTAGAGTCTCTATTGCAAGCTGGAGCCTAGACTCACAAACATTTCTGATGCAGCGGTCCCAAGGAGTGAGTCCCGATCCTTTGTTCAGTGAGATTTTATAGGTTTTGGGGGATACTCTATGTGTCACAACATCACACAGCAAATCATTTCATAAAGTGGGAAAATCAAACAACTCTTAACATTGATTAGCACATTCACTGGCGGGAACAGTTTGGTTAAGGATGATTGGTTAGTACAAGAGGGGGATTCGTTTGAACTGATTGGTTTAAGCTGTGAGGGCTTAACTATCTGGTTTCCTAACATGTTATCCATCACCGAGACTACTGAGGGGTCATCTGGCATCCCAGGTATTTTCCTTGTCTCATGCTGATTGGTGGTTGCTAGGGGGTTGCTATGGGTCCTCACCTAGCCTAACTGAGTCAGGAACACCTGGTGCCACAGATCTCTCTTGTTATTTACAAACAGACAACTCAGCCGGGTGGCTATGTGCCTAGTAATGCTCTGTGGGTTTTTCCAAGAACAAGGGTCATTCCCCCTCCTTGGACAGGCTTTGCCCTGAGGTAGAGGCTGGTTTCTCAAAAATGGAGTTACATCAGTTTCTTAATATGATTTATCACATTTCCATGATGACCATATTACCAATTTCCATATTTTGAACTCTAGGAAATCTATCACATTGTGACTCAGGAAAATGCTGTCTTCTGATTTAGCTTCTGTTTACTTCTTCTTTCATCACTATTATTGTTTTGTTCACCCGCTCGCTCTGATTCATGCAATCTGGTACAACACAGTCATTCCTGTCCATCAGTATTAAAATCAATGAAGATGAATTATTTGTCTCTCTATTATTCTCTCCCTTCATAGCCCAGTGCTGAGTGCCCATCAACAAGCTACTCTGTCCTGATTGCTGTTATGGAGAAGTCTTCTCTTTCTCAATATGTTTGCAATTGCTGGCTGCAAAGCAGTGGTCAGAAACTCTAACACAGGAGGCAGAGAACTAGGATTTTAGGCTTTACTCTGAATGGGATGTTATGCACAGGTTTCATAATCTCTGTGTAGCTTAATTTCTCCACCTGAAAAATACGAATAAAATAGGAAGTGCAAGTCAAAACCACAATGAGCTATCACCTCAACCCCTTAAGGATGGCTACTATCAAAGAAAGAACAGAACAAGTATTGGCAACAATGTAAAGAAACTGGAATTCTGGATATAGTAGGGAGAACATAAAATGATGCTGCCAATATGTAAAGGAGCTTAGTAGATCCTCAAAAAATAAAAATAAAAAAATCACATTACCATATGATCCAGTCCACCCATTTATGAATGTGTAACAAAGAGAATTGAAAGCAGGATCTCAAAAATATTTACAAGCTCATTCATATTCATGAAACACTGTTCCCAAAAACCCATGTTATACCATGAGGCAGAATCAACCCAGGTGTCCATCAGTGGATGAATGGGTAAACAAAATGTGTTAAATATATATACAATATAATATCATGCAGTCTTAAAGAGGAAATAAATTCTGCCTCATGCTACGACATGGATGAACCTTGAGGATATTATGCCAAATGAAGTGAATCAGTCGCACAAAGACATACATTTTACTATTCCATTTATACAAGATAAAGTAGTCAAATGCATAGGAACTATATCATCTCCCATCTGCACAAATTCTCTTGTTTAAATTCAGTGAAATATCCAGGAAAATACTTGAGGGATTTTACATAATCTATGGAAGGTTTTTACATGTGATTTATTTTTTACTGAAGGCAAATTGCACTGATCCTTATTGACTGTTTACCACACTAGAAAGGTGGTTGCCAGAGGCCAGGAAAAAAGGGAAATGAAGAGTTACTTAATAGGTACAGAATTTCAGTTTTGCAAGACAAAAAGTTCTGGAGAAAAATGTAAATATGTTTAACACTACTGGACTGTACGCTTAGAAACGGTTAAGATTGTGAATTTTATAGTTTTTACCACAACCAAAAAATAACAAAACAAATAATACCCAGCTCTTAGAGCTAATGCAAATGTTAATTACATATGTGAAATGCTTAGAACAAAGCTGGAAACATTCTAAGTGCTCCATGATTGTCGACTCTCATTATTATTCAGAATTCATTACTACTATATCCACATTTTCTCTTTAATTGATGCTTGCTGAACACTGCAAGGGCAATGGGTGAGTTTTACAGGAATTTGCTTTTACAAGTGGAGAGTTCTTCCAGGTTTACTCTATCCAGGAATTACACTCATTGTAGACAAAGTGCACAGCTTGGTTTCTGAAAAAAAAAGAAAGAAAAAAAAAAAAAGGAAAGAAAGAAAACAGAGAAAATTTCTGACTCTTCCACACTTAAATTTTGCTGTATTTTGCTTACATTATAAACTGTAAAAATTGCATTCTAAAATTACAATTTATTATGTGTTGTTGCATGATTTTTCAAAATCACAAAGCTCAGAATAGGACTTAAATAGGTCACTCTTATAATGTTATATGACTATAATTTATAGCAGTATGTGGACAGGAGATATTTTCTTTGATTTGAATCAACAGTGGGACTTAGCACAACATGTCTCTTCACTTGTAATTTATAGAAACAAAAATGGATAAAATCAAAGTTAAGGCTTTTTTTATATTTAGCAAGATATTTTTAAAATTGCAGCTATGAAACACAGCTGTGATTTCTATCATGACTTGTTATTTTTATATGTAATGGTAGAATTTGTAGTTTTGTCTTGTTTGCAAGCTTCCTGAGATTGCTTTTTGCATATGATTGAGAATTGCTTTGCAATCCATTCCTGTGTTACCATTTCCATAAAAGTGTGTACTAGCCTGCTGTCACTAACCAGTCTGTTGCCACAAAATATATACGTTGCTCTGAGACATAAATCTCCATCTTCGGTGGTATAATGGGATATAGATGAGTAATCTAAATTTTAAAGATGAAAAAGCAAGTAAAAACCTATTCCACAAAATGTCATAACATGCTATATACCTGGGGAAAAAACTCTTAGGAACCCCTTTTATCATTGTAGCAGCTGTGATTGTAATCATTTTTAAATGATGTGCTCCACTGGAAAGAGTTGAGCACATTCTTTATGCAAAGTTAGAATACTCAAATATATCTCCTTGTCTTGTTTTGTCATCAGATGAATGAAAGCTTATCTGCTGCTCTTTATAAAATCTAAAGCAATTCTATACACCTCATCAATGTAAAATAGTTTCTACCCTTGAAACCTAGACCGGAATTTCTCAGCTGTGATATACATATTCTATTTCTTCCTTAAGAGTAGCCACCTATATACACGTGATGGACATGTAGCTTCAAAAAAATAGTGATTCTATAGTTTGATTAATTATGGCAATGTTCTGTCAGTTAACTTTAATTAATGTGAGAATGTGTTTTTTTTCCCTTAAAACATTTCTAGGGAACTACTAGATATTCTTTCTCTTTACCTATAAATCACGATTAATGAAACTATTTGCAGTGAGTTTTTTTATGCTACCATTTTGTCATTTTTCCAAAACCTAATGAAGGCAGTTACAATGATATGGCTACTGCACATCTACTGGACAGAGTGTCTAGCTTCAGCAGAAAATGCTCCTGCTATATCCATAGAACTACAGATTTCTTGTGAAAGTGTTCTCACGCTTAACACAAGTACCACCCCTAAAAAAGGGCGTGTACACTTTTGCCTACAGAAGCATTAAGCATGCATATTCCTGAATTTTAACACTTCTTATACTCAACCTTATTTTGGCCCTAAGCATATAGATTAGTATGTCTAACTTTAAGCATATTTCTCAGGGTACCTAATTTTCCTATAGATACCAAGTTCCCTTCTCAAGTATCTAAAATGTACTGGTATGACAATCACCTGTTTATTTGACTAAAATACAGACTTAAAACTGCCTCCTATCATTTTCCTTCTCCAAGATATGTATTTTGACTTAAATGTGCTATCTGTATACTCCCCAGACTGACTCTACATGGGTGGAGAAATCTTGGTGAAAAATCCATGCAAGGAAATTATTACCTACATACGTCTCCAACTTTGCACTGTTACTCAGGTTGGCTACTAAATCCTGACTGCTCAGTCTTTGCACATCACAGGTCCCTTTGTGCTGACCCTCTCAGTTTTGTTCTTTGCTGTGTTTCCTAACTGGGGTCAGCTAACACAAGTGCCACCCCTAAAAAAGGGGTGTACACTTTGCCTACAGAAGCATTAAGCATGCATATTCTTGAATTTTAACACTTCTTATACTCAATCTTATTTTGGCCCTAAGCACATAGATTAGTATGTTTAACTTTAAGCATATTTCTCAGGGTACCTAATTTTCCTATAGATACCAAATACCCTTCTCTATCCCTGGTCTGTTTCTAAAGGCAGATTCACCCTTCTCCCTGATGGAGTTGCATTGTTATGAATTCCCTAGGCACTTCATGCTTAATACTTGTCTGCTGACATCAGTCATAAGAAGAACGCATTTGGACTGAACATGAAATTAGTGATTTAACAAATTTTATGCAAAGAGACAGTTGGCTATTGCTAACTATAAATCATTTATATTATGTTAAAATGCTTATTATAAAAATAATTACCCAATGATATATTAATAAAACAATTAATAACTAAATCCCCAATTAATAACATGGATATTTACTGTTATTATTTGTATAATAATATAATGAAATTAATATTACACTTATTTTATTGTCAATTAAATCTTTAAGTCCTTTAAAGGATAAGTCTACGCTTTTAGCAAAGCCTCAATTGAGCTAGCCTAATTTAAATAAAAATCCCATTTCATCTAGCTCAAAATTATCTGCTTTCTATTGTTTCTAACATTCACAATATAATTCCTTCTATTAATGTGCTTTATCATTTTCTTCTATCAATGTTAGATTGCCCTTACTCTAATCATAAAAAAGACACCATTTATTAAATATGAAATGGCATTACTATAAGCTTATTTAATTTTCATACCTTTAGGAGATTTCTTTTAAGTGTTATTATGTATCATGAAGAAACTATAAAATTAGATGAATTTCTTTTCCTGGGTCACCAGGTCTCAGGCAAACAAGGTAGTGATCTTTTGGCTCTCCTGTCCTGCTTTACACAATCCCAGGTACTTTATCTTTTCTTTATCTTGTTTATACATATTACATTTATTCACAGAGTGACAATTGCTTCAAATATATTTAAGAGCTTCTGTAAGCATTTAGTCATGAGAGAGCATGGAGATGGTCATATAATATCGCCAGAGCCAGCAATACTAGCCGAAAGACTTAATCTTGTCTCTCAAAGTGTCACTCACATTTATTGGACCCCTTGCAAACACCAACACATTTTAGACTTTTAATTGTGCCAATATCTCTAATATTTACATAATAAAACAGCTAAAATCAGATACATATTTCATTATACTTTTAAATATGTCATATTAATCTACTCTAAAAGTTTCTATGTATTAACATTTAAAGTATGCACATTATAAAAATGATGATTCCATATTTTATAAGTGTATATCATGAATGTATTGTAAGTATGTGTGTATAAGAACATGAAAAATAAATTACATAGATAGTAGATGTAAGTATATATTAACACATGTGCATACATTAAAATGCTTTTTTATTTTATTGTTGATATTAAATTATTGCAACAATCAAAATAATACTGTTCTCTTCCTCCATACACTCACTTTCTCAAATCCATATACACATACACACATACACACACACACACAGAGCAAGGTCAAGATAAAGTAAGTTTTCTCTAAGGATTAACAATTTGGTTAAGTTGTAGATGTACATTCTTTAATGGTTCAAGAATCTCTCTACTAGAATCCATATTATTTATACCAACTTATTTATATTATGTATATTTTATCATTATATTCAATTTAAATACTTGGACTTAAATTGACTTAAAGGAAGATTAAAATTTTTATGTCAAAGGTAGAACACTTTTTAGAGAAAAATAACAGAATCTAGAATCTCTGTAACTTAATACCAACCAATTTGGTTGGAAGGAAAGTTCTTTGTCATTATTTGGGTTCTCTTGATTAAGCCTAAAACTAGCATCATACCCAATAGTGAAAGAATAAATGTTCTGTACCTAAGAGACATGGCAAGAGTACCTCCTCTCACTACTTCTATTTAGCATCACAACCATCACCAAAGATACTCAGGAATACACTTACTGAGAGAGATGAATGAACTGTTCCCTGAAAATGGAGAAACTATGCATGGAGAAGTTAAGGAACTTAATAAATAGCAAGAAACATCATTCATGGATAAGAAGGCTCAGTACTACTGTGATAGTAATTTTCTAGGCAAAAAAAATTAAAGAGTACATATTTCATGACATTATTCATATGAAATTCTAGAAAATACCCCAAAACAGAGACAGAAAAGCTCACAAATGGTTGTTAATGATTAGTCATGCAGAAAGAGATCAACTGTAGGATAGGTAGAATGAGAGGTTTGATATCTCAGTTGTAGCAGTTATCAATGATTATATAAAAATCTCATGATTAAAATAAATAAATTCCATTTCTAAACTGTTTAATCATTTAAAATGATAAAACAGGGATATTAATATAAATAAGGTGAAAAGTTTTATGAAACACTGAATTTAATATAATTTTTATATGAAAGCTCCAATTGTTTTAATAAAGCAAAATTGATGGACAAGATGCCTCTTTTTTTTTAAAACTCTTTCATATGTAATAATCTATGTAGAATCTGAGAAATTTCTCAAATATAAGTAGGATTATCACTGAGTATAAACTGTTTAGTAATATAAAGAACATTAAATAAATTTTTAATTAGAATCAAAATCCACACAAAGATGCAAAGAAATTCAACTATATGGGATTTTTACTTGAATTTATTACTAATAAAAATGATGATTTCCTTACTTTTTTTCCTTCCATCTTTCTCATCTTTTAGTTTTACTGTAAGAGATTTTCTCCTTCCTCCACTTAATTATATATGTACAGGTATATAGCATTTTTAGTAACACTATAGATCTATAACACTCTAATGAATTATTTTGAAATTACATACCTGATAATCTAGTATCACTCCATGGTTTTAATTCATAGAGGGCTCCATTACTTTGGACCTCTGGTGAGGCAGAACACTAAGGCAGAATGGCTTGGTGGAGGTTAGCTGCTCACTTCAGGACAGCCAGGAAGCAAAGGGGTGTGGGCAGGAATAAGGCATTCCCCCAAAGACAATCCCTTCAGGTCCTACTTCTTACAATTTCTACCCTCACCTCCTTATAGTTATACAAATTATGAATCCATCAATGGATAAATTTACTGATAAGGTTAGATCTCTCATTATACAATCATTTTTTAAAAACCTTACTTCTGAACTTTGCTTCATTGGGAACCAAGCCTTCAACACATGAGCTTTTGGGGGACATTTCATACCCAAACTATAATACTCACCAATTTAAAAATTATCTGCATCATATTATTCGCATAGATTTTTTAAATGTTTGATACTAGAGATGGAACCTAGGGTTTCATGCATGTAAGGTAAGCACCGTATCACTGAGCTATGTTCCCAGTCCTTTTTTTCAATTTTATTTTTGAGACAGGGTCTCACTAAGTTGCTGAGGCTGGCCTTGAAATTTTCATGCTTCTGCCTCAGCCTCCCAAGCAGCTGGGATTATAAAAGTGCACTACCATTCTCAGATAATCAACCACATTTGTATAGGTATTTAGATTTTTCCCATATGTACCCAATGAGAAACACACTGTAAACGTGTGAATGTGTTTTGCATGACTGGAGGTATCTATGTTAAATTCACAGAAAAAGAAATAATGGGTAGAAGAATATTTTTTCCTGATATTGTTTAGGTTTTTCCATCACTTTATATATTTTTTACTTAGTCTGTTTTAGCAAAGTAACTCTTGTTAAGTAAAACATACATATCATAAATATTTGTTCAATACTTTTAAAAATTATATACCATTACACAGTATATAATATTGACATTCCCGTCTCTCATGAGCTTTCTTTTCATGCACCTTTCTGGAAAAGTTACCTCCTTCCAAAAGCAACCACTTTAAAATATCACTTAGCATAAAGTTTTTGAGATAAAACTATGCATTTTGTTGAACTTGGTGTTACTGATATTTATCCATGTTGTTGTATGCATGAGCAATTTGTTTTTCCTCAATACTAAAATTATATAATTGCATGAATATATCACAAATGGTTGATGAATTTTTCAAATGGATGGAAATTGTGTCATGTCTAATATTTGGCAAGTCCACAGAAGGCTAGTGTGAGCATTCTTGTGCAGACTCTTTGAGGACTTACATTATCATCTCTCTTGCATAAAAATATAGAAGTGCAATTGGGTGGATATGTAAGGGCAATCATAGTATAGGAGCACATTTCACTTGCAAGAAGTTACCAGTTTTCCAAAATGGGACAGCACTTTACATTCTTTGCAGAGCATGAGTGTTTTACCTGCTCCACATTTTTTTTTCAATATTTGTTACTGACAGTCTTTAATTTTAACTTTTAATTTAATTTCTCTAAAAACTGATAACAATGCACACATTTTCAGGTGCTATTGGCTTTTTGCATATCTCTTTTTGGAAACATACAAATTTTAGGTCCATTTTTATTGAATACTTTTCCTTCAGATTGTCTTCTGTAGGAGTTCATTATACAGACTAGATACAAATCTTTTGCCAGACAAATGTAATGCGAAGATATTTTTTTTCCAGTGTTTGTAACTTGTCTGTTTATTTTCTTAATGGTGTCTTTTAATCCAATTGCTTGCTTTATCTCTGAAAGCTGGGTTAGATTCCTCCCTTAGAGTATTCCATAGTGCAAAGATCTTTCCAGTTTCTCAAAAAAAAAAAAAAAAAAAAAAAAAAAAAGCCCGGAAGGGCAGGTGAGGGCATCTCAAGCATGGGTTTAACTCCTGATTGATCCTGGAGATACAGAATCACCTACATTCGAGTTACCATGGCCTTGAAGTAAGTGCTGACCTGCTAGAATTGCCCAGGAGGCCCTCAACATGACTGAGAAATGTGAATATATTTTCTCACTGTTGAATGACTGAAATTAACTTAGTGGTTTTAAAACGTCAGTTATGAATTTGAGATATTTGGCATGAAAGACTTATTATTATCATGCATTGTATGTTATCAGATGTAAATCAATTCATATAGAACTTTGTTTTCAATAGGCTTATTGTTATTTTTCTCAATAACTAAAAAGCATAAAGGGCTGTTTAGGTGCACGATGATAAGTTATTGTGTTTCTGTGAGATTAGCTTCAGCAGCTATAGGAGTGAGTTCTCCTTCTTAATCACCAACCTTTTTTTCTTATACATAGCACTGGTCACAGCTGGATTTGCCCTTACTGCCCTCCAAACTGGACTACTGTGAGGAATTCTAATCAAGGGTTTCTTGAAGAACCACTCTTAAGTTTCCAGAGTTACAACCAGGGGAGAACACAGCAGAGAGCTTGTTAACTGCCTCTGATTGCTAACAACCTGTGCCCTGGGGGAACAGGGAGAAGTTCCTTCTCTGAACAATGCCTCCAGTCATGTCAACCTCCCAAGGTGTTTCATTTGATATTAATGGCTGAGTCAAAACTTATTTACTGAAAATCCTCTTCCAGTCATATAAAGGTGGAGAATTTTTAAACATTTTTAGAAGGCCCTGTCATATATGGGGCTTTTCCATTTTTCAACTTTTATTTATTTCGGTTTGAAAATCAGGGTCATGTCAGTTTGAAAATAAAGGTCTACATATTTATCTCAATTAAAAAAACCCATCATATGCTGAGTATCTTTGTGTCTGTTAACACACTCAAAGAAAAATTCACATAGTACAATTAATATAAAATATTCATTATTTTGAAATGTATATAAATATACTTATGCCTATGTATAAGCAGTAAATATATGCAACACTAACTATTTAACAGCAAAAATCATATCCCTGAGTGGCAAGGATTAATGATGTTGTAATGCATTTGGGCATAGCCATCCCTTTGAAGCCATTTCATGTCATAGTGCACAGACCATAAACTTTACTATTTATAGCCAATGTCTTGCTTACTCACTCCCTAAATAAGGAGAGGATACATGCAAAAGGAAAGCCTTTCTCTCACAAATATTTCATAGGGCTGCTAACAAGAAGTCACACACAGAATAGAGTTTTATCTCAGCTCACATCCCTTGCTCAGACTTGTACCCTGATGTTAATGAACACTGCAGATGGCCAGAAGGTCAGCAGCAAAGCCAGAACAAGAAGCTGAGAGAAGGAAATGCTTAAACGAGTCTTCTTGAATACTTGAGCTGAGATTTTAGGTTGCTATAACCCATATTCTGTCTGCAAGAGAAAAATGCAGCTTGATTTAAGGAGATAATGTATAAATTCAAATCCATAAGTTTCTCAAGCTTCTTGTGTGTTTTTGTAGTATGCAAAGCATTCTAACTCATTGATAGATTACTAAGTACTGTATTTCTGATACTTTGTATTTGTAAGATACATTCATCTATAGAACATTATTTCATCTATTTTGCATTTTTTTCTGTTATCATTGTAGAAGCAGGATTGCTTCTTTAATTTTTTTGCAGGATCAGCAATTGAACTCAGGAGTATTCTGCCACCTGTACCACTGAATTACATCCCCAGCCCTCCCCACACACAGACTTTTTTCCTTTTGATATAGGGTTTTTAAGGAGCATCTGCCATAGACATGGTGGGACATTCTGGGACTAAGTTGCTGGCCATAAGGAACAGCAGCCATAGGCATGTTTAGTCATGTCTGGTTGCAATTGATAAAGAGCTATAAGTTGCACTAACCATAGGCATACTTAATAATGACTGGTTGCAATCTATAGGGAGAACAGTTCCATGAATGTGTGAAAAGAACATGCCCAGTTGCAATTACATCCTCTCACTGGACATAACCAATGGACATTGACTTTCACTGGGTATAACTGATCATCATCATACACCACCAACTTGGAAACATATTTAAATCACTTGTCCTGCCACATAAACAAGGCTGCTCCAAGGACATCAGTGAGACTGGCCGCCTTGCTGTTCATCCCAAGATAAACTCCACCATTCTCTGATGTCCCACCATCATCTGGAGAGAATCACTGGGAAGTGACAACATTTGCTGTTCAGTATGGGAGGTATTTTAGGGTTCATGGTCAACCTAGGATTACGTGATTTGCTTGAAGTGTTAATTAATGTTCATTAATTTGGGTGCTCCAACACTCTTTGCATTAATTATGTATGTTTGATGATTGGTGTGATCAAATATATGCTTGCATTAAAGACAATCCGCCTCCAGTAATTATTAACAGCACCGCTGGCGAAAGGGTCTAATCCAATTCCCAAGAGCTGGCCTTAAACTTACAATCTTCCTCTTTCATCCTCCCCAATTCCTGGGAATACACATGTGCATCATTATGCCAGGTAAAACTCCACAGTTCTAAATCTTATACAGCTAGAATGTATCAGGTTATTGATTCAAACATCCTTTTTAAACTAAATTTATACTAATTGTTTATAAATAGACTATTCATAGTAAACATATAATAGCAATGGTGAAGGTTTGGTCTTCAATAATTGAGATGGTGGGCAACAGGATAAGGATTGGAGATCAGTAAGTTGAGGGTTAAGAGCACCAGCCACACAATTGCATTGGAAAATGGGCTGAAATTCTTGGACCTGTGAGAGGTCTTGGAGATCAGGATCTAGTCCTTGTTCCCAGGGTGTTGAAGATTAAACACAGGAGAAATGCTGAGCCAATGTAGAAAGTAAGTTTTATTTAAGAAAGGGACAGAGACAGGCTTGTCTGGAGAGAAGTGGGGCCCAGAGATGGATGCTGGGAGTGGGTGTGTCTTGCTCTTTTATAGACCCTCATCTTCTCCAGGTACTCCCCTAAGAGCAGGAAGAAGCAGCATAGGGGATATTGGGAAATGTGTTCCTCAGAGATAGGTGTTAGCAACCCCTTGAGCCGGGAAGTGTGATCCTCAGGGTTAGGTGTTAGCAATCCAGTGATACCCAGCCCTCATGCTCTCTGGACCTCCATCATTCATTATCTACACTGAGTGCCAGGCCTTCCAATCCCTGCCTCAGTTTGTTGAGGAATGTGATATTTCCTGTCCCCTTGGGCCAGTTGGTGCTGCAGGCAGATTGCATTTTTGGCAAAGAAAGCATGTGAGAAGTCAGTACAGTGGGCTCACTTTATAGAATTATTCTCTTAACCTCAAACTTGTGTTCCCACTACCCTCATCTATCTGTCCCCTTACACCTGGTCTAATAAATAGAAAAAAAACACTGTAATTTCTAAGAAATGTTTTGGGAAAGTATAGTTGAGTGACAGCATCATGGGGAATGGTAAGAAGCAGGAAGGATGAGTAACTGAGGGTCTGGACCTCACCAGGCTGGGGCTCAGCATAGGTTTCAGCCTACCTTGATGTCAACTGAAAAAAAAAATTACAAGCCAGATTGTAGAAAAGCTTATTATTGAGAGCTAAGAGAAGGTATTTCACATGCTTAAAGTCCAAACATCTGAGAAATGAAAGCATACAGGATTTCAGATATACTAATCAGTAGAGATATATCATACAGGCACTTAGCTCTCAATGTTGATTCTCCAAAAAGTTCAGCAGGAAAACTTGCTCTTCAAAATAGATTTATCCCAGAAAGGGTAAAGGAGAACATAACCTTTACAGTCTTCATAGCCTCAAAATGGGAAATTAAGGAAGATATTTGTAGGGTTTTAGGGCCTGAAACAAGTGATTTTCAGGGTGTTTTGCAAGACTAGAAATGAGTTAGAAAACAGTACCATTTTAGATGTCATAACTTTGAATTCCTGGGCACACAGAGCTAAGGGTCTTGAAGCAAGTCTTGATCAGGAAGTAGTTAGCCCTTATAAGCAATCCTTTTAGTTAGTTCATTCTCTTATCTTGTAGAAGCAGGTATTTCCTGGAGCAAGCAGCCAAATTATTTTTGCTTGGTTCTAGCATAGTTTAATACAAGGATAGGGAATTATTTTGTTTCCAGTTACCATAACCCAAAAAAACTGAATTGCAATAGTGGGACATACACAGGCATGCGTGTGTGTGTGTGTGTGTGTGTGTGTGTTTGCGTGTGTGTGTGTGTGTGTGTGTGTGTGTGTGTGTGTGCTCGCGAAAGCACACATGCATGTGTGTATGAGGAGAGGGGAGAGAAAGAGAATGGAAAACTAAGAGAAAAATATAACTAACTTAATGTTGGACAGCCAATATTCCTTTAATTACTCTTGAGCGTTCTCAAATGCAAAATGTGATTCTGATAAACCATCAGCTAGGTTAGTCTTATGGGCTAAACATATGATTCACCTATTTAATGTGATTTCTACACACAAAGAGAGGCATCTGGTGTTCAAATGAAGAAATGGCAATATATACAATCCTAGAAGATTTAGAGGATTTTTAAACATAATCTGCCTATCCATAATTTTTATTTGTTGAACATTTGTCAACAAATAATGTATTTGGGGTTTAGAGCCCCAAACTGCATACTAAAATGTAAGGCATTGGGGTTCAACATACTGTCTAGTGTGGTCAGTGAAGCTCAGGAAGGCAGCAAGCATGAACTTGCAGTTATTTGGCCTCAGGGAAAGAGCTGGCATCTTAATACTTAAAATCACTACTAAGTTTTTGTAAGAACTCAGATAGTAAGGGGAAAAATTCTCTATAGGAAAGCAAATTTAACTGCATTTACAACAGAAGTTTCACACAAACTAAAATGGCAACCTATTTTGATAGCTGGTACATTTCCCTAGATGCCTTTGCCTGCTGCCTAAAATATATGAAGGAAATTTACTGGAAAGCTTAACAAACACCAGCAGGGTACTTTACCTATTACTGTAATGATCCAGCATATTGATCAAGTTTTTTGACACTTCCCTGATAATTTCTTGGGTTTCATATATTATCCACAGTCTAGGGGAAAAAAAGAATTAGTCAAATATTTTAAGCATTGTTGAAGTTTTTCTGGAGGTTGCTTCATATACCTCTAAGATGTGCATCACCAGACTGTCTTCTGACAAAATCAAATTCTGTTCATATAATCCTAAACTAAGAAAACCAGTAACTAGTAACATATTATTTTATTCTGAAACTATAATCTTAGATTTTAAAATTAATTTTGGTTCATGTATTATATTTGTACATCATAATGGGATTCATTGTGACATATTCATACATGCATGTAACATAATTTGGTGGGTTTTATTTCCCAGTGTTTCCCATTTCCCTTCTTTCCTCCTCCCCGTACTCCCCTTCGTCTACTCTCCTGGTTTCCTTTTTTTTTTCCCAAGATCCCTCCCCTTTTGCACACCCTTCTTTTCTAACTTATACATATAAGAGAAAACATATGAACCTCGACTTTCTGTGTCTGGCTTATTTTACTTAACATATTGTTCAGAATTTTCATCTGTTTTCCTGCAAATTAAAAGTCTAGATTTTTATTTTATATACTGAGGATAGAATGGCTCTATTCAGAAGCCTTTGTATTATAGAGAAGAAATATGGATTTTTTTTCAATTAAGAATTTATTATAGATAAAATATATATTGATGACTGAGCATGGTGCATGCCTGTAAACCTAGCAGCTTGAGAGGCTGAGGCAGGAGGATTATGAGTTCAAATGCAGCCTCAGCAACTGTGAGGTGCTAAACACTCAGTGAGACCCTGTCTCTAATAAAATACAAAATATGGCTGGGGATGTGGCTCATTGGTTAAGTGCCCCTGAGTTCAGTCCCTGATACCACCCCCACAAAAAGAAAAAAATATATAGATAGATAGATACATATATATAAAATATAAATGGCTAGTTACTGGTTTTCTTAGTTTGAGACACTGTGCAGAATTTATTTCTGTCACTTTGTGAAATAATGACTTTATGTGTCAATACAATTGATAAAGAGTTTTGCAAATAGCAAACTCTCAGAGTCAACCAGGAGGGGATTCCTACACTTAAAGAAAGATGGAACTGATGATATTCAAAATTCATAAACTTTCCTAAAAGTCTAACAAATAGCTCTAAATAGAAGAAATAGTTCTAAAACTTTATCAGTACTTTGGTTTGCCATTATACTTCAAAATACTGACCAAGATGGCTGAAGATTTTCCCCAGATTGACCAAAGTTTAGACAGTTTTCTTCTTGATTCCAGACTACTGCCTTCCCTTTTCTTAGAGGTTCACTTTAGAAAACTAGTTAATATAAATTCTGCTTAATATAAATATAAACCCTTTCAAAATAAATATAAACCTTTTCAAAACCTCTGCCAGTTTTATAATACAGAACTGTTTTTTCACAGACCTGTAGCCATTTTTATCAAAATACAACAATTAAAGGCACAGTGCTTGGGAGTGGGCAGAAGTCCAGCTCCTAACTTTATAGGAGCCTAATCCTTGGTCCAAGTTGTAATTACCTCTTTTCATGAAGATAGAAGAAAGTTGACTTTCCTTGAGGGTCAATCAGCAAAGAAAGATGCCCTAAGACCTCCTCTACCCCAGATCTTAACAACTTTCTAGCTTTTGTTCCTTCTCTTCATAAAATGAAGTTCATGTTATGTATTCACCTACTTAGAATTCATCCTTAAGATTTCCTCGAGAAGGTGCTAAGGAGACACCTAGATGAGTAAACTTTGATAAGGTCATAGTCAGAAGATATAACACAGAAATGAAAGTTAAAAAAAAAGAAGAAATTTCAAAATTGATTTAAAAAAAATAGCACTCTGAAGGATTAAAACTGGTGAGAGGAGATGGAAGAACAATCTTTGGGTTGGGCCTTGGGCAGGACAGGAAGCGTGTGCTCTAGGTAACCAGAGAAGATGTGTGAGCAGGTGACTTCAAGGCAAAGGCAAGAGGACAGATAGAGCAGGAAGACACCTGAGACTTGGGAGTAATGCAATGCAACTAAAACAAAGCTTTTCTAAAGGAAATAAAAACAGAAAATTAAGCAATCTCTGTTTAAGTGGATCTTAAGCATCATGCCAAGAATTCTGACTTTTATCTAATGAATAACGAAAATGTTGTTGAAATATTTTAAACTAGACAGAAAAGTAACAAAATCTGTATGCTTAGAAATGCAATTGGCAATTATGTGGTGGTTCTTAAACATTTTTGCTTCCACATCACCTAAACATATTTTGGGAGAAAACCATAACAACTCATTGTAAAAATGTTTTCTAAAATAAACATTTTTAATTAGGATCATGTGAAGAGAAAGTAGGAAAGCAAATCGGCACGGAACCTTGATCACAGGAACATACATCCTAAATAGGACTGTTGAAGAGTTTCCTTGAGAATGGAAGATCTGGAAATAGATTTCCTTGAAGCTTTATGATCCCAGTATGTCAAGCAAATATTTGCCACTCCCAGGGATATAAATTTAGCATTTTTAAAACTGCTGAGGACAATTAGTTAGAAAATATAAAGACAAGAGACAAAGAGATCAACAGAATATTTTTACATTGATCCAAGCAAAAACTATTTTAGGAATGAAATAGGACAATGGAATTGGATTTCAGTTTTTGATGCCTAACAAATCACTACCAAATTTATTGGCTTAAAATAATACCCATTTGCTATTCATGGGTTAGCTGGACTGTTCTGTTTAACTGGGCCAAACTAAGCTGATCTTACCTTGACTCAGTCACTTTGTGATTTGCTGGTAGGTAGCCTGGGGGCCTCAATGATTAAAGATGGCTTCATCCTCATGTATTGACTCCCTGTCAACTGGGGAAATGAAGGTAACAGGTACAAAGTGCATTCATTATCCACCAGTCTAGCCCAGGTTTGATCGTATGGAGATGACAGAGTATTCAGAGGGAAGAGAAAAAAAGGAATTTGAAGCCTAAGTTTGGATCTGCAAGATCATATCTGCTACATTCTATAAATACAAAGATGTCACAAGGTCAGCCCAGAATTGAGGGGTCAGTAAATATACAGTAACTTCCTGATGAGAATTGTTATAAGAAGCATCACAGAGAAGAGAACTGTGTCCATATTCACTATTAGCCACTGTGGTGATAGAGAGAGTCTCTTGAGATTTTAGAGTGGGGCTCAGTGTAAAATGGATGGTCTGTCAAGAATAGATAAATCGAATCAGTGGAAAGAGAGCCAAACATGTGGAGATTAATGAAATACAAGAATTGGGTAAACTAGTACACCAACATTGAATTAGTACAGAAATGGTAGTTGGAAAAGGAGAAATAATATACAAGATTGTGTAAATTATTGATTATAGAAATTCTCACTAAAATTAATTGTAATTGAATTAAACTTAAATATGAATTCAATTCAAATACATTTTAATTGACTCTTTCTTAGTCAATTATCAGTATTTAAATTTGGTCAGGTTGGTCATAAATTCAGAGAAGTATCACATATTAGTCTTTGAAAAAGTTTTCACTCCATCTATATCAGTCTCCTTACTTAACAAATAAAGAAACAGAATGTATCGTTCAGTCATACATATAAATGATGTTTTTGACCCACAATTACAGAACATTTATCATAATGCAATGGATTCTAGATCCTGAGGAAATAGAGATCAAGCAACTCTCAATTATAAATTCTGAGAAGTAATACCAGAGTGTGAGTTAAAAGGAAAGAAAGAAAAATAAAAACTAAGGTAATATAAAATTCAATTTTCATCATTAAGATAAACCACTTTCCAAGTCTTTAATAACTGATATGTCTTATATCCTAAATCACCGTATATTGAAAAACTTCTTGGAGAAAACTGAGTACAATTATCTTGAAACTGTTTGTTTAGGGTTTTGCAGATATACCCTATAAGTTCCTGAGAGGGCAGGGATCTAGACCTCTGATCTCATTTAACACCAAGCAAGTCTCTTGTTTCTGCCTGACACACAGAGTTTAGTGCAGTTTTGTTTGTTTTGAAGATAAGGTTATTTAAGGATACAGTGCTTTTAATAAAGCTATGCCACACAGTGGTCTAGTCAAACACAGTGTTATACTGTTACATAAGGAAACTGGATGTAAGATGAATCATTTCCTGAAGGTAATGGAGTTAGTTATTGGGTCAGGCTAGGATTCCTCCTTCATGTTCCCAAACTCCTGATTCCCTGACACTTCTTCTTCTTTGAAACAAGAGAAGAAATAATTCATGTGAAACGAAGAAAACTTTGGAGAGTGTTATGTCCCTCGCCCAAACTCATGAGTTGAAGGCTTGGTCCCAAATGCAGTAATATCCAGGGGTGGAGCTCATAGGAAGTGATTAGATCATGAGGGCTCTGAGCTCTTCACTGGATTAGCCCACTGAGAGCTGAATGGACTAGTGAGTGGTGGTGAAAATTTTAGGCAGGTGGTACATATCTTTTTCCTGCTCCCATCCCCTATCTCTCTCTCAAACTCAGCTCCTAGCTACCAGGACTTGATCAACTTTCCTCCACAATGTACTTCCAATGTGATTTTCTACCTCATCATAGGTCCAAAGCTATGGAGTAAGCCAACCATAGACTGATTCTCTGAAGCCATAAACCAAAACACTTTTCCTCCTTTAAGTTGTTCATGTCAGATGTTTTGATCACCTGAACACAAAGCTGACAAATACAGAAGGTATCCAAAAGCATAACATGAACCCCAGTGACTGCCAGCAGGTTATGGAATTGACTGCAATAGAACATGTATTTTTATGTAAATTCAGTGAAAAATAAAATGGTAAGTACAATCATGTATATATGAATATGTGGTTCTCAGTGATCTTTGCAAGTATTCTCATTGTGAGTTCCGGATATTGATTCATGAACACAAGCCATCTGTGAGTCTTTTATCACACCTATGTTTGCGTTATTTCCTTCATCAGGTATGATATTAAAGTGACTAATTAGAGTTCTACTTAATCAAGTATTCTTATTAATAGGGGCTATATCAATTTTGCAGATAATTGAATTTCCAAACGTTAGAATTCAAGTAAATACCTTTGACATTAAGCCTATCACCAACATAATATAATTTGTCTTTGTTGAATCAACAGACTTAATTGTTCAGGGTTATTATGATGAGCTTCATTATCCTATTGCTGAATTGCAAAAAGCAATGAAACCACTGAGATCTGCAAGATCCTGAATATTACACAATAAGCAGATTGTGTCAAAGAGAAAGAAATTTCCTTTTCTGCACATCCTGCATAAAATTTCATGCTTCTGTTTATAAATTTTACACATTTACAAATGTTCATTTTGGATTGTAAATAAAGACTGAGAAAGAAGCAGCCCGCAGCATCTCGATAGTTACGACAGATGGCGTTAACCATGTGGGAATGCTTGGGATTCATCTGTAAGATGTAGAAAAATTAATTGTTACATGGTGAGAGCTCTGTCTTAAGTAAATTCCTGCTATAATGGATATCATGGTTTCTTATAGTGTTTTTAAACACTATCTAATTAAAAATTTAGTCACTAAGAAACAAAATACTATAACAAAGTATTAAGCTAGCAAAATTAAAAATTAACTCCAGATGCATCAAATTATGGAATTTAGTAGTTATCAGTATTTAAATATTTTTTAAACCTAAATTTGC
Organism: Ictidomys tridecemlineatus; assembly: GCF_052094955.1. Taxonomy (NCBI): domain Eukaryota; kingdom Metazoa; phylum Chordata; class Mammalia; order Rodentia; family Sciuridae; genus Ictidomys; species Ictidomys tridecemlineatus. Next base: position 180,675,398 of record NC_135478.1, on the reverse strand, counting down.
AAAGACAATGTGATCTCAAAGACAGACAAGTTTCATTAAAACAGTTTCACACAAAGAAGCAAAATGTCCCTATTATTAGAATATTAAAACTTTAGGAAATCCTCAAGGCAAAAGTATTATTCAAAAGCACTTTCTCCAACAAAGTAGATGTAGAAATAATAAGGATAATAATAGGTTTCGAGGCTAAGAAAAAAAGAGCTATCTATCTAATATATTTTCAAAAATTAAAAACAAAATTATTCTGACTCTCTGCAAATTTAAAAATTAGTTCAATTTGCAAAAACCCAGTCAGTCCTTCACCAAACTTGTATAACTTTGTGGGCACACACATAAGTTCTTGTGTGTATGTCTCACAGCATGTAAAATAAGGGCTTTTTAATATACATTTTAAAAACTGACAAATTTCGTATCAGCGGTCCAGAATTATTTATTGAGTTAGTTATTGCATGCCCACATGTACTAGCCAAGCACTAGTATATAACAGTGGTTTCCATTTATGAATCAATGTGTGGATCAGGTGTTGGGGAATACTAGATTGCCTGGACAACATATATCTGGACAACATATATCTCTATATATTCTTCCAGCCACTAATCATTTTTATAGTTAAATACTTAAAATAAGTATCAAATTTTAATGGTTTTAGATCAAACACTTTCCATTTATCCTCTAGGTAAAGTCTGAGAAGAAACTTCAATCTTCTCAACACAAACTGAACTTACAAATACCATCAGTGGACACTGAGGTCTTGTTAGACATTTTGGTCTAAGTCATTTGATGTTCAAAGTTCTGTTCATTTATCTACTTTGAAAGACTTCTAAATTCTTCAATTCCTGCAAAATAATTTTTTTCTTTTAGGTATGCTAAAATAATCTTAATTTTGAGTCCCCAATCACATGGTTACCACATGGTTAAATAGAAGCTGAAGTGCAGTTTCTGTAGAATTCTTAATGTTTTCAATGGTTCTTATCTGCTACAGAGACCGGGAACCCACAATCCAACATTCAAAAACATACATGAACTTGAAGGACATTATGCTAAGTGAAGTAAGTCAGATATAGAAAGGCAAGTACTTCATGATCTCACTTATATGTAAAGTCAGAAAAAGTTAAACTTATAGAGTTGAAGGGGTTGGCAGGGGTTGAGGAGTGGAGGAAATGAGGCAATGTTGGTCAGAGGGCACAAACTTAGAGTTGTAAGATAAATAACTCCTTGAGACTTAATGTACACCATGGGGAATATAGTTAATGTACTATATACTGGAAATCTGCTAAGATAATAGATCTTAAATATTACTACACACACAAAAATACAGGTAAATATGTGAGATGAATATACTCATTAGTTTGGATATACCATCACTTCACAAGATATATGTATATTAAAACATCAGATTGTTTTAATACCTGAAAACATATAGGTAATTTTTGTCAATTATACTTCAATGGAGCTGAATATATATACAACATATAGATGTAAATATAGATATAGACATAGATACAGATATACATATATATATATACATATATAACATTCAGAAATTTCACATCATTTCTTCTTCTCCTTGAATTCATATGTCCATTCTACTTTATTCATAGAATTGATATCAATTCACTGTATTAATGTCATATATTTTTATTTTTTGCTTTTAAAAATTAACTTCCTTCTCACACCTCTGTGTTACTCAACTTCAGGAGATGTTATTCACAAAATATATATATTCTTAATTAAATCTTGGGGGAAAAAGTGTAACAAGTAAAATTTATTTTCATTAGGTCCTAAGGTTGTGAAAAATTTTCTTAAAGGCAGAGTTGTAATTACAACAAAGATTAGTGCATTATTGATAAAACATAATTAAACTATATAAATATAACATAAAATAGTAATCTTATTAAAAGTAATGTTAATACCTGAATTTTCTTTTATAATTAATCAGCATGCCATTATTAATATCATTCATTGCTAGAGTAAGAAAGAGCCCAGTAATAATACCACCTGCCATCCTTTTCTGATTTGCACCTTCAGATGTTAGATCTGATAGTCTTGTTTGCATAGGAAGTAGGTTAACATGGAAAGATTTTTGCAAATAAATTCTCTGAACTACTAGGTTTGGCACCAAAAATCATCATTTTAATTGTTTATTAGTAGAAAACTCGACTGTTTCTTCCTTTAATTTTGTAGGAATAAATGAGGTATAAATATTTGATTTGGAACAAAATTAATACCCATCATTAGACATATTCATTTCCTTAGAATCAAGTTGAGCACCCCTAATGTTTTTAATGCCTTGAGAGACATCCCTATCATTTTTACCAGTAGAGTAATCTGTCCAGGTTCTCCATGCCCTGTTTACTAGGGAAGTGCTGATACTCTATTGCTATAAAGGCACTTAACCCTGTCCTCTCCAACGTGTACAAAATCAGAGAGGATGTGATTTTAATAGACATAAAGAAGAGGCAACATAAAAAAGAAAATGTTTAGAGGCATGACAGATATTACATCATACCCACAGAGTGAAATATTCCACAGCAGGAACCATTCCGGAAGGCAAAGTACAAATAAATCAAGAATATGACAGCACCTTATTTTAAAACACCCAGGGACAAGATATATCAACTCTACTTGGTGATCTAAAACTCATGAGAATGATGAGTTAGTTTCAGACTTAGTTTCAGAAACTAACTCACAATTATATGGAAAAATAAATATTTGGCATAAAATACTTTGGCATCCATAAAACTGATAGAAAAAATAGAAAATAAAAAACCATTCATCATTAGTCAGTGCCTGTTATTTTCACTGATAATCTCAACTGAAACAAATGGTTTAGAGAGTAGTCAATGGGCTTCGAACATTTCTCAAATTTAATTCTTAATACTAGGAATGAAGAATCTAACAAATTTTATGAAAGAAGAAACAAAATAAGCTATTTCTAACTATGCCCAGTGAGACAAATTTGAACTCAGCTCTTTCAATAGACCATGTCAATGAGCAGAAAGAACCTGAGGGCACCATTGTTCATACATGGTATCATTCAAAGCAACCGAAAAGTTGATCAAACAAGCACTAAGAAAATAACTAAATCAGGTGAGCATTTCATCCTAAAAAAGTGAAAGCGAGAAGGGGTAGAGAGAACATCCACAATGCCACACAGTCCATTGATAAATGTGCAAAGAATGTCCAACTAGAATAATGCCATGTGTTAAGCTTGGCTTTCCATTACAGTAACTGATAGCCACATATGTCTGTTTAAATGAAAATCTAAATAATGTTGTCAGTTCTTCATTCTCATTTTAAGTAGCCACATGTGATTAGTAGGTATCATATTGGACAGCATAGATACGAAACATGTCTATCATGGCAGAAAACTGCATAAAACAAGAAAAAACAGGTGGGTAGTCACCTTCAAAGTTTTGCATAATGGACACATGGATTCTTGGTCATATGAGAATGGTTTGACTCATCTCTAATAAAAATAATAAACAATTTAATGATATCTATATCTTTAAATTAACATAAATATCATTCACTGTGTAGAAAGATAAGGTTTTGTACAAACTACACTAAAGGCCTAAACACTAACAAATTTCCAATATTGAGTCATCTATGCCTTTTCTAACAAGAAAAAGTCAAGTCCCCAGTGTTTAAAGTGATATCATTATGTAAAAATAATTTGTACTAAGGCATTCACAAATATTGAGAAATAAGCAATTAAAACTTATCCTATTAGCAATAATATAGGTCTTGATTTTAAGATTTTAAAATAAATACATTGGGATTATTAACACATGGTATAGATATAAATGTATATGTGTATGTGTGTGTGTTTCTGTGGTTCCTGTTTTGTTGTTTAATCAAACTTTATGATTTCTTTAATAACCTATTTAATGGGTATAGTCTGATGAATTTTGATAAATGTATAACTATTCTACAATCATGTTTTCCCATCATTCCAAAAATTCCAATGAAGTCCTTTGCAGTTATACTCCACCTCAAGAATAGTTTCTGGAGAAATATGATCTGTTTCAGATAACTATAGATACAATTTGTTTTTTACAAAATATCATGTAAATGGTATTATATACTATGTACTCTGTTTTATGTAATTTCTTTCATTCTGCATGTTTTAAAGTTTAATTTATATTTTGAGTATTAATAAGGATTTCCTTTTTAATGCTTAGTAGTATAGATAGATACACCATGGTTTGTTTAGTAGTATAGATAGATATACTATGGTATGTTAACCTTATGATTGATAGTTGAGTTCTTTCCAGCTTTGGACTTTTAAGAATAAAACTGCTATGAACATTTACATGTTTTAAATACACATATGTTTTATAATACTTGGATAAATAATTAAGAGTAGAATTTCAGGATTTGACTTTATTTAACTTTAAATAATTTTTCAAAATATTTTGACACTATTTGCACCATTTTCATTTCAACAGATATTCATGAGACTTCTGCAGCAGTATTTCTTCTGGTTGATTTTACACTTCCCTGATGCTATCAGAAGCATCCTTTCAAGTGCTAATTGGCCATTTATATCCTTTATGGGAAAGCTATGTTGAAAATTGTGTTGAATTACATATTATTATTATTGTTCTTTACATATAATTAATGCATGTAAGGTTTATGTATTACACAAAAATTTTCTCCTAGTCGACGTTCCTGTTTTAAAAGTTTTCTTAAAAAATGTATTTCAAAGAACAATTTTCATATTTACTAGTGAAATTTATAATAATAAATCATATTAAATCATATTAAAAATTTGGATTTTTAATATGATTTATTTAAGGTATTTTTTGTCTACTTGTTTATTCAAGGAATCTTAGCCTACCTATCCAAAGTTATGAATATATTTTTCTCCATCTTTTCTTTTAGAAGGGTTAGTGTTTTCATTTTTAGGTTTAGGTCTATCATCAGTTTTATGTTAATTTTTACTTGTGATATTAACCCATTGTGACCCATCACTCTAGAGTGATAAACCTATAAAAATTTTAACAGAGCAACAAACATACCACTAATGATAACTTACAGTAACTTCAAAATAATTATCATGTTTTAGAAGTTTAGTCTTTTGAGAAAAGTAACAGGTAAGTGATTACAGTACTTGAAATATTTGAAATATATATATGAAAACTATATAAGGGATATATAATCTCTAGATTATTATTTCCAACCTATCTTAGTACACCTGTATCAATTTCACTGAGATAATCACATAATTGAAAACTTGGAACTTAATGGGTTAAGAGTCAAGAGCATGCTTAAAAATATGTGCTTTCAGTTGCATATTGTTCTTAAACACTGTGTTGAAAAGAATATCCATTCCATTGAATGGAAAAGAGAATAAAATAGTAATTACTAGGGTCTAGAAAGAATAAGAAGAAAGGAGGAAAGAGGAAGTTGGATAATGGTACCAACACAGACAGGAGGAATAAATTCCAATGTTCTATAGCACAGGAGGGTGAATATAGTTTACAACATCTTACGATAAATTGTATAAAGAACTGGAAGAAAGGAGTCTGTGAACTCCAAACACAAAGAAATGATAAATGTTTAAGACATAAATTTTTAAAATCCTGATTTGTCCATTAGATGTTGTACACATGCATAAAATTATCATCATCTCCCCTAGAAATATGTATATATAATTATTATGTGTCAATTAAAGATAAATTTAATAAAGAAGAAAAGACTGTACTCTCTTCATTGAATTACTTAGGTATCTTGTTGGAAATTAATGTCTGTATATGTGTGAGTGTGTTAATGTATTCTGTATTCTTTTCTACTTATTTGTCCTTACATAATAATATTCTATCTTAATAGCTATAACTTTATAGTTAGTCTTGAAATAAAGTAATATAATTCTTCTAATTTTTTTCTCTTTCCCCCCAAAGTTTTTTTGACTTTTCTAAGATCATAATGTTTCCATATAAATTTAGAACGAGCTTATCAATTCTACAAATAAATTTGCTGAGATTTTTGACTGGCATTTCGTGGAATCCATGAATTAAGTGGGAATAATAGATATCATAAAAGTATCAAATCTTCCTACTCATGAATATATCTTTAGTTTTATTTTAAAATATTTTTTCTGAGACAGAATCAATAGTTTAATGTATAAATTTGCACATTTTGTTAGATTTGCCTTAAGAAGCTCATGCTTATTGTTGCTGTTTTAAATGAAATTTTTAAATTTTCTATTTCCTGTTGGTCTATATTTTCATTTATTTGTTCTATACATTTTTGTAGGTACTTTTAGTTTTCTATGTGCATGAGCATGTTGTATGGCAACACAAACAGTCTTTCTAAATGGTGCATCTCTGCAAATGTATATGTTTTATTATATTTCCATGCCTTATCACATTGGCAGGACTGCCCATCACAATATTGAAGAGATGCATGAAGTTTAAACATCGCTGATGACATCCCTGCCTTGCTTGTAGAAATATCAAGTAAGATTATAACTGTAGGTTTTTTACAGATTCTCTTTAATTTTGGAAGTTCAAGCCATATGCTGCCTGTAAGAAAAGTAATTGAAATGTATGAAATCTGAAATGTTGGAAATAAAACAATGAAAAATTACAAAGATGATAAAAACTAATCAGAGAAGAATGGTATACTCTATAGCATTTTAAAAGTTGGTTTTAGGTCAAGAAAATTACTTTAGATAGTAACTATTTGATAGGAATTAAAAATTTTAAAACTGCATATAATCAATTGTATAATCTTAAAAATATAACAAATAGAAAATATACAAAGTTAAATATTCTTTTCTATGTTAGTTACCTTCCTTTTCTTGATATTTCTCAACACATATTGCTTCAGGTCATTTATGCTTTCTGATCTCTACCTGTTATTTCCTTCTTCTACACACTCAGCTTGCTCAATCTCTTCTTTTCTGGAGATTTCTGCTTAAGTATCAATTTAGCAGAAGCACTTTCCTTAACCATCATATAAAACAGCAACCCTCTCATTTTCCTTATTGCCTTTAGACTGTTTTACTTTTATTTATACTTCTCAACATCTATTATATTAGATCTAATTACTTTCATGAATTACTGTCAGTCACCACTGACTAAAATAAAAGTTCCATTAGGGGAGAAAGTATGTACTTTACTTCATGCTTTTCCTCCAGGACCTAGAATAGTACCTGGTCCAGTATAAGAGCTAATTGATATTTGTTGATTTAAACAACTAATATCCCTAGAAGGATGTGAGATGTGAAAAATCCTTAGAATGTTACTTCTTTGGATTTAAGATTTTCAGTTCATATTTGAGAATTCTAGGCTTAGTTTTCTTATCTCTTTCAAAATTTCATTTACTATTCAGTTCTCTATTAGGTTTACTATTAGGTTACAGGAATCAGTTCTTATAAAATTATATCTAATCTATAGGAAGATTTACATATACACACATATGTGCGTGTGTGCAGTGTAAATGTTTAATGTTCTCTAAATAAAGTAGTTCTACAAAACATTGTTCTCTATCCAGTTTTATAAAATTTGGTACTGAAATATAGCTTCATATATATTTTCAAACAATCCCATCCTCATAATTTGATGAATTTCATAGTTCATCATAAAAAAATTATGAGCAATTTATAAATTCACCATGAACACAATTTTGTATTACAGTGTCTCTGAAAAGTACTGGATTATCAGTAAGATAGTACAGACATTAGATATAGGTATTACTTAAGGCACATCAAATTAAAGCATAATAGTGGCTTAAAACAATGTAGTTGTTTAGGATTTATAAAAATTCAAAATTTACTAAAATGTATTTCTTGTAAATAGTGGCACAGCATCAGTTTATATGGATAGCTATGCTCTACAACAGTTCAGCTTCATTAGGAAGATATTAAGAGCACTTTCATAGGTGTAATTAACTTCAGTTCTCATTTGCATACATTTCTTCAGTAAAACTGCTTAAGATTTGATAATGAAAATACATTTGGATAGGCTTAATGAACTCTAAGTGGTCATCCAGGTACAAGACCCTGAGCACATACAATCAAAATCAGTAGCTTCACATGTGATGTCATCCAAATTGCTCAGAGAAGGTAGCCCAGATAAACCCCTACCCCACTGCCTCTGCCTGCAGAGTAGCAATGCAGAAGCTATGCACATATTCAGCTAAGGAATGAGTTAATCATCTGTTTTTCTCAATACGCACTGTATACATGTACTGAAATATCTTTCTGAACCTCATAAATATGTACGATTATTATTAAAGATGTTTAAGGAGAAGGAAATATTAACCACCTAATTGGATCACCACTCATTGGATACGTGTACCAAATTATCCCACTGCACCCTATGAATATGTACAATCAAAATAACAATAATGGAAAGAATGGGGATCCTTTATTTGCAATATAAATGTTATCTGAAGAATATAAATAAAAAATTAGTGTAATTTTTTAGCCATAGGTTATTATATCAATTAAAATCTTGGCAGGGCCTTAGAGAATGACTCTTAGTAAGCATAAATTTTGTTCTTTTGTTTTGTCTTTGGGTGTCAGGGATTGAACCCAAATCCTTGTGCCATAACCACTGAACCACATCCCAAGTCCTTTTTTATTTTATTTTATTTTATTTCTACTTTGAGATAGGATGTCATTAAGTTGATGAAGCTGGCTTTGAACTTGGGGTCCTCCTGCCTCAGCCTCCAGAGTTTCTGGGATTATGAGTGTATGCCCTCCTGCCTGACAGGAGTAGGTAAAATTATACAGAGGCATAAGTGGAAGTAGATTCAAGGTGTAGTGGAATAGCATCTTTAGGCACTGTAGCCATGAAGGCCAAATATTTAAGGACAACTTCACAAGGCTTATCAGGCAGAGAGAATAGAGAGCAGCAAAAGAAGATACAGAAGGAAGGAAATAGACACTTAATGGTAAATTTCACATGTTTAAAAGCCAGGGCATATTTTATGGTTGCACAGACGTTATAGAATCTTTTCAGAGATTTTATGGATTCATCTCTTTAGTCTATGTGAGCAGGTCAACAATAGCTGAGCAATTTGATGTAGCATTTATTTCTGTTTACTTGTCTTCAAGGCAATGTTTGAATCCATGAAACTGACAGATCACAGACAGAAACCAGTTTGCTATTTCAGTCAACAAGATGGTTGCCTGAAGTCTGCCATTCCAAGGGAGATGCCTGATACATTTCTGTATTGCACAGACATAATTATGGTCAGACTGTGCTCTGTGCCAATTAACATAGATCATAAGTCTTTGTGGAAATTATTCTTTATCAATGTCAAATATAAAATACATATATTTATGTATTAGATTCTGGATGAAGAAGAATGAGACCACAGAGTCTGAAGTTAGTTTTAGTATCACTTATTTTTTCCAACCAATAATTTCTCCCCTTCATGCTCCGCAGAAAGTGAGAAAATGAGGCTTTGGGAGTAAAAGAGAGTCAAGGAGATGCTGCCATGTCTGTCTCATCTCATTTCTCACAGTGTGGCTGAGAAGAGACTCCTAACATATCATCAGAGGCCAGGACTGCCCCAGGCAAAATCATCTCATTAACGGCATTAAAATGCACAAACTGACTGATCAGCACTCACTCCTGACCATGGCCTTCTCTTTTGGGGTAAAGTGAAAGCAGTTGTAATCACTGTGCCACATTCAATGAAAGTGTTCTGCTAAGGCGGGGAAGGATGCCTTTGTCTCCTCCCAGCACCACAGGAAATCCATACAGCCATGCATTTTTCATGGGTTGGGGAGTACTTAATCTGATTCAAAAACATCAATAATTCTAATAATTTTATATAAATTATTAAGTTTTCTTACTAATTGAATTTTTGTAAAGTCTGTAGGAAAAGAAGAATGTTTCCCATCTTTTGTTCCTGAAGGAGGGCTGTTATTGTATGCTCTGTCAAATTGTAATGAATGGGATTCTACAAATCATTTAAAGAAATGGGATTCTACAAATCATTTGAATAAACTGCTTACTGGGAAGTGATGGAAACTAGGTAGGCAGGGCATGGTTGGAGGAAGTAGATTACAGGGGATGTGTCCTTGGAGTCTATATTTATCCTTGTCTCTTTCTTTCTCCCCATCCCCTACAGATTCGCTGATGCCAAGAGTTGAGCAGCTTTCATCTACCATCCCCTTCCATCATGATGTTCTGCCTCACTTAAGCCCAAAGCACTCACACTAGTTGACGATGGACAGAAAAGCTCAAAATAAATCTTTCCTCCTTTTAAGTTGTTATTCTCAGGTATTTGTCACAGTGACAATCTGCCTAATACTTCATAAGAGTAATTTTTGTTTACAAACTTAAAGCAAACAAACAACCAGGCACAGTGGCTCACACCTGTAATTCCAGCAACTTAGGAAGCTGTGGCAGGAAGATCATCAAGTGCAAGGACAGTCTCCACAACTGAAGGTGATTCTGTCTTAAAACACAAAAATAGTAAAGGGCTAGGGAGGTAGCTCATTGGTATAGTGCCTCTGAGCTCAATCGCCAGTACTGCAGTCAATCATTCAACCAATCAAATTTAAAAATAAACAAAAAGCCTAAAACTTGCTCCATTTTGCCCTCTGCCCCTGTATGCAATTGAAAGAATGAAACAAAGTTCCATTCAGTGTGAGACTACAAATCAACAGAGCAAATTGTTATTCATAGAATAGCAACAGCAATATAAAGCTGTCAATCATACAAGCAAAACTTTATACCAATAAAACTGCCAAGTTATCTGCCAAATAAAATTTATTTGAAAAATACCCTTTGTAAGCCCTTATTAAGTGTGCATAATTATTCTAGAAATGCTGTAGCCTCACTAGACACTGTCTTGTGCCCTCAAAACCTGACCCTACAACTGTATGACATCATTTTATCATGAGTAGTCAAATGCCTTGGTTTACATGTAGATAAATGTCCCGTTTGCTAATTTGTCCTCCTTTCTGTAGCAATTTTCTGGCTTGCTTGACATAATTGCACCAAATATTTAGTATTTTTAAAAATTTTGTATATACTATGTAACATTTTGTTGTAAAGATTTTACATTCATTACTCTTTTGATTTTTATAACAACCCTGATAGACATGGTTAGTCATTTTGTAAGGAAGGGGGCACAATAGTAGATTAAACAACTAATTTTTTTCAAAATCACCCAGTTTATGTGTGATGCTGGGCATATAACCAATGATGATTTGAATCTCATTTCCTGTGGTTTGTTGTAGTTTTAGTACCAGTCTACAATGGACCAAAGTCAAGTGAACACTGGAAATATGACTGTAGCATATTCTAAGAAACTTATAGGAAATTAATGGTATTTGTTCACCTGATAACAGATGCAAAAATGTATGTCAAAACAGAGACGTTTTGAAAGGGATTTAAAAATAAAGACACTAGTGCTTGAGGTATAATTCAGTGGCAGAGAGCATGAATAGCATGCATAAGGTTATAGGTTTGATCCCCAGGACCTCCAACAATAACAATAACCACAAATTCAACATGCTTTTCCAATAAGGACTTTAGTGGAGTTAATTCTAAAAAAAAATGAGTTAAAAATTACTTAATAGATGGAGAAATGAAAATCTCCTTAAATCATAAGAATATATTTTAACAGAATATTCTTTTGCATGGACAAGAAACTTCAGGTTGGAAAACCCACAAACTCTTAGTTTTAGGACTAAGCTCTAAAACTTGGGGTATGAATTAATTGAACATGTACTCAGCACCAGGTGGCATGTTGGTTAGCATGAAGTTGACATTTAGCATAATTGTGTTAAGGAAAGCTATAGAAAATAAGACAAATTAGATGAGGAACATTTATCTACAGGTAAACTAAGGCAATTGACTGCTCATGTCAATATGGAGTAAGAGTACATTATGCTTACCTCATTCTTGGTTCTACTCATAAAAACCCACCCTGAGAATTATTGACTGTATAGGCTGCATCTCTTTTATAGTCCTTTGTTTTTCTGTTTGTTCCTAAAGTTGTTAGCCAGGATACTATTTACTACTTAAGGCCAAAGCAGAGCTACACCATAATTAAATTAAGAGGTACATCTCAAAATCCATATGAAAAAGAAACTAATTATAGCTCAAATTGACTTTGATCTTTTCAAAATGTGCCCCACCCCCAGTAACTTCAAATAGTGAAATTTTCAGAATAGAATATGATTACATGATGGGTTGCACATAACATGCTCCCTCATAAAAAGCCATCATTTTGCATGTTTTGAAATCTTGATGTAGATTTCACAGACCCTGACATATGTTACTGACAGTGAATGAGGAGGGAAAAATAATAATATTCTGGTCTTACACCACCTCAACCGATAATTAAAATAGACTACTTGACTTCAAATTAATAATTGTGTTCTGTGATAATATTCAGCAGCTCCTCATATGTCCTTAAATTGGTCCTTAAATAATCTTTGTTGTTTTTCGAGGACCATTAGATATTTTGTGCATCCTCTGCTATATATCTATATTCCAAACCCTTAAAGTTTCATACACATTAAATTATCAATTAAAAGTACATGTTCTAGGTCCTTGAAAAATGACTCTTATTTTTACAAGTATGCAAAATTAAAACCAAAATAGTTTAATAGAAACTCTTATTTTTGTCCTTGACAATGAAATCCAAGAAATAGAAAATAAGCCAGTTCCAAAAATCTCATAGAAATCTGCTATTAAAACAGAGGTGGAATTCAAACACTTTTAATTGATAAAAATATTCCCACAGACTTTTTATATATTATGAACTAAAAAATGTAGCTTTTCCTACTACTAAAATAATAAACATGGCATAATCTTAGTTGCTTCTTTGTCAGAAAAAAAGTCTCCTCTGAGTACATACATATAAGCATATTTTACATTATTAAATTTTAAATACTTAAATTTTCCTAATATGTTAAATACACTTAAATTTGTTCCCACTAAGATTCTTGATTTTCTTATTTTATTTTAGGAATATTTCTCTGATAAGAGGAAGCATGCCTGTGCAGAGGTTTACAACAAAGAGCTATAAAACTCAAGGGAAAAATAATAAGTAACCAAAAAAGAACCAGTAGAATTTAAGAAATAGGCAAAGAGAAAAGAAAATCAACACAGTAATTAATACCTTATAGGAAATTACAGAAAACAAGCAATGCTAAAAATCACAAGAACAAGGAAAGCAAGCTCCAGAGAAATGAAATAAAAAAGAATGCAATGGTTAAAAAGGCTATTTTCATATCAGTTATTAGAGTCAACAGATTTTAGATAGCCAACTTACAGCAGGTGTCCCTACTGAAGAAATCTAAACAAATAAAGGAATAATATTCCAAAATCCAATTAAATAAAATTTTCCTGAATTTACCTCTAGCAAATTGAAAGATTGTAACATGTCCAAAGAAAGTGACACTGAGAAATTAAGTTAAGATAAAAATAATAAAGATGCAGTGCTTTGAAGAATGAGGAAATCTAAGTATATTTGTACTTCATCCCTGATTTCTTCTACTATCCATTGGTCATTCAATAGCATATTATATGGGCCAAAAAGTTGGTATTGAGCATTGAATCTGTTTAAATACGGTTTAAGCCTAAATAACAGAAAAGTTTTTCTTAAATGGCAAAAAAATCAAATTTGTAATGTGTAGATTTACAGGCTATTTATAGCTTATGCTCTAAAAGTATAGAAAGGGTGACAGGGATGAAGTAAGAATTGAGTAGTAAATATAATATTAAGAATTGATATATTGGACATTAGCAACATAAACACGTATTTTCACTCTACAGAAAACCAGTAGGGGACTAAAAACAGAACTATCTGAGAATATAACAAATTAGTATCTGGAAGAGGAGATGGGGGTGGCAGGGAGTGAAAGTATACTAATGGTGTTATTATCTAAAATGAAGAATCAATACATACTCTCAAGAAATAATTATACACTATAATGTTGTCATTATAGAGTTAGCCACAAAAAAAGACAAACTAAAATTGTCTGAAGGAGCCCAAGGAACAATATAAAACAAATGCCATCTTGTGTGGGAAGAAAGAAGAAAGGGGAGAGAGAAGGGGGAGGAAAACAAATCACTACAGAAGACAGACAGTAGCATCCTAAGAGGAAGTCCCTTGCTCATCTAAACCCTCAGTGGAAGTATGGCATCCATTCAGACAGAAGTGCCTCTCTGTGAAAACTCAGGGATCCTGGCAGTAGAGTACAGAACCCCAGTGCAACCTAACACTGGGGAGGGCAGATTCAAGAAGAATCTCCCCTCAAACACATCTATGGCCAAATTAATCAAAAAGACTAAAAATAAAAGGGTGAGCCTTTTAAACAGAGTGATGGCAAGAACCGGTACCACACATTTGGGAATCATACCAAGGGATAACTTGGGGGAAAATACATGCATAAATATATAAAACTTATTATAGTAAATGGATCATCTACAATAACTTTGTAATGCTTATATTCCAGGATACGAAAACATTCATAAAAATCAATGTTATATGAAGTTGTGAGTGAATTAATCCTCAATTAATCAAAGTAGAAATAGTATTAAATGGCATTACTTGGTTTCCATGTAAGGAAACTAGAAATCGACAACATAATTATAGTTTAAAGGAAATGAATAAATGAGAAAACACTGACAGCTGGAATGACAATAATAATAACAACAATGAGCCCTGTGTCTTAAAATCCTAGGTTAGAGAGAACTAAAATTACTAAAATATTTAGAAACATTTTTCCTCTACTGAATTTACAAATGTATATAAAAAAAATGAAAGTCAGGAAATGCCTGGCATTTAGTAATTGCTCTACCATCACCAGTTTTTATTATAAAGTGATGATAGCTATGATTCTTATTAGTATGACAGAGCTGACAATCTTTTTATAAATTTTGTACTGACAACTTTTGGGGAAAATTTTCTTCATTGTTAGGAGTCAGAAATAGTTGATAATCTTTTCAGAATCTTGAATGTGTCTAGGAACTAAGTCCAACCCAATGAGAGACCCGTTATTGAATAGCTTGTGTAAGCCAAAACAAAGTAATTGATAGTACATTAAATTTCTCTCTTTTGTAGTGTTTTAATGACCTAACCAAAATACTTCCTATCATACATACATATCAGATATGAGTCTATACATTAGGAGAAATGTATGAAAACAAAGTTAGTTTATTTTTAATCTTTTTATGCTAATGGTTAACCTACTATCACATTGGTAGGAAAGAAATGTAAAATATTTTAAAATGTAAAACTGAGTTTAGAATCAAGAATAAATATAAGTTGAAAAAATCATTTGCTGTCAATAAAGAAGATAGACATTTAGATTTGGTCAACTGACTTAGGCTCTGCAAGGAAATTCCATTTTGGGAAAAGTGTAACAATAATCATTTTTTATGTAACCCAGAAGGCCATGGTACTCAGGTTCTCCCAAAGCTCAACTTATACCACCATGGATACTGAGAATCAGGAAGATTCAGAAAGTCAGATATCTTCATGTCTTTTCTTTAGTATGTGTGTGTGTGTAAGTGCTGGAGATTGAACCCAAGGGTGCGCTACCAATAGCCTGTTTCTTTTTATTTTATTTTATTTTATTTTATTTTGAGAAACTTAGTCTCACTAAGTTTCTGAAGCTGGCCTCCAACTTGCCCCTTGCCATCCTGCCTTAGCATCCCAAATACCTGGGATTACAAATCTGCACCACTCTCTTGACCATGTATTTTACCAACTTTTTAAGACACTAGTACAGTGCCAGGCATCTAACAGAAGCTTGGTAAATTTTAATAAAAACAAATAAAAAAGAAATATGCTGACATTGGTGCATGCATTCCAATTTTGAGGTCTCAAAATGAATTATATGCCATTGATTCTTTTATGAAAGAAGTTAACTTTGTAAGTAACTCAGGTTTGGAAATTAATGAAGGGAATTTTTATATTGAACTCATTATTAAAAATTCTTTTTTAAAAAAATTCTTTCTTCATATATTATAAAACAAACTGAGCTAGTCAAGTTTCTTTCCTACTTCAGAGTGCTCAATAGTTCTCCAATACCATTATGACTTTAACCTGGCCCCCAAATCTTCCCATGTTCAGGCAATTGGCCACTTCCTTAATTTTACTTAGGTTCTCATGTTTCTCATTAGATCTTACAACTGTTGATCTTTATGCCTGGAAGTAAAACAAATATGTGCTGAATGAAAGAATGAATGAAGGAAGGAACGAATGAATCTATTCTCTGTTTAAAATAAAATTGTTAATTGTTTAAGTTTTGAAAATGTCTGCCTGAAGTTTTCCTTTTTAACTATTTCATTGTGCATGAAGCAATGGAGAACTTCTCTTAAGGTTCATATTGCAAGCTCCAATTTTAGTCTCATTACATTACTGTGCAATTACTTTTTTTCTTCACAACCTCACACTACAAGTGAGTAATATTTCAATGCAATTATCAAGAAATGTGAGAAAAAGAGATATCCATCTGATTAGGAGGCTTTGTGGGATGGAAGGGGTCTCCTGGGATTGTGACTGTGACAAACCACCTCTCGGACGCTGGGGTGTTCATATTGTAAAAGACTTATCCATGCAACTTTCCCTGGTATTTTTAGAGCAGAAATATGCCAATAATTAGGACACTAAAACAGAAACATTTTGACTTAAATTCTATCACTTAGGGGAAGAAATGTGTTAAATTTGCAAAGGACTGAAATGCATTTTTTGGCATTTATTGAGATAAACACTCTCAATTAAAACTTGAAATATAGAATTCCCTCTTAATTGCCAAAAATTAAAGCAAATTTTCTGAATTTTATTGTGACAAAATACTCAGCCAATGCCAATCTCATGGAAGTGGCCCCAGAGTGATACAATGATCATTCACTTGTTCTCTGTTATTCTAATTGCAGGGAAAAAAGTACAGTGCATAAGGGAGGATGCCAAAGAAGAAAGCTTAGATTATGGAACCAAAAACATGTATCACTACACAATTAAATAACAGAAGGAGATATAATGTGGCTGTCTATATGGAATTGTTTGAACATGGGCCTTGCCAGCCACTTACTAACTGCCTGAACAGCAAAACCACACATACTGGTTTTATTAAAGCATAGATACCATTCTACCCAAAATATCACTAATTTATGTATTGGGAACACTAACAGGCTATTAAGGTGAGCATCATCAAAGCTTTGGTGTTCTGGTGTAGTAAGTAGATAGGCAAATTGAGATGGTAATAAGTAGATAGGCAAATTGAGATGGTAATAGTAGCATGAATAAAAAGCAGCAGTAGTTATACACTTATCATGTGCCAGTCACTTCCTAAGAATTTTCGAATACTTATTTCTTCTGTTGTTTTGCTACGGTCTCTTGAGGTATATATTATCATCCCTGTGTCCCAAAAAAAGAAATTGTCCTAATTATCCTAAGGTCACATAGACTATTAACAGAGAAAATTAGAGTCAAGGGCCTGAGTTGTCAATCAGGACACTGCACTGGACTGTATCAGTACACACGTTTTCAGAGAGTATGAAAAGTAACTTATGGTGGAATCATAACTGTTATGTGAATATAAAAAGAACAATAGAGGCTTAATATTGTTAAAATATATTTATCATTCTAATAATAGTATGATAAATAGGCAATTACTTGGGGTATTTTTTAAAGACATAGCATTATTCATTCACAGTTATTTTTGGATGATGTCCTTTTATAATATCATATTTCCCCCTTACAGTAATGCATTTATTGCTTCTGACTTCCTTTAACCTAATGATTAATATATATTTTTTTCTTGTTTAAGTGCTTCCCACTTATGGCAACATGACCACTAATTTTTATTAATAATAATGTTAAGTATTATTTTTTAAAATTTTTGTCCTAAAATAATGAATAAAAGTATACTTATTTATAATGTGCAATATGATGTTGAGGTACATATGCAACACAAAATGGTTAAAACTAGCACATTAACAAGTGTATTGCTTCACATTGTTACTATTCTCTGGTGAAAACACTAACATCCACTCCACTTATTGTTGAATCTTTAAACAATAAGCTATATCTGCATTAACTATAGTCACCTTGACTTTACTTTTTATAGAATAGAAAAACTCAAGTCATTCTCTTTCATACTTAGAAAATCAATGTAACCCTATTTCTGAATGAAATTCAGAAAATACTGAATCTGAAGAACATTAAAAAATTTTCCTGAAATATCAAACTAAGCATCTACTAATGACTCACAGCCTCTAAACTTACCTCAAAAGTTAACAGAAATTATAGAAATGTATAACTATAAGAAGAATAAGAAATGTAGAAAATTCTATTTACCAGAACTAATTAATAATATAAAGAGGGCTAGGAATGTAGCACAGTGACAGAATACTTACCTAGCATGGTAAAGGTCCTGGGGTCAATCCCCAGTACTACAGGAATGATAATAATGACAATAATAATGATGATGATGATGATGATGACAATAGTTCATTATGATTTAAAAGCTCAAGTCAAATTTTGAAGCATCCATGACATTGAGAGCATGTGGTCTAGGAAGAGGAATGAAAGAAAAAAAAACATGGGAGGATAAAGTTAAGTTGCATTGAAAAGATTACCATTAATTTTCTTCCTTTTAAATCTAGATAACTTTTCTTAAGCCAATGGGCTTCCAGGAGCATCTATAAATAACCCTATTTATTCTCCACAACAGTCCTCTCAACTATTTCTTCTAGTCATCAACTTCAACTACTTTATATTTCCATTGTCAAGATTGTATTTTCTAATTTAACCAACATTTTTTTCCTTTTATGAAAGGCAATACATACCCATTGTCTAAACTGAAAAAAAATTATATTTCAAGCAGACTTAAGCCATGCATATTTCTTTAACCAATATAAAACAACTTCAAACTTTTGATATATTTCCTCTCTTGTATATTTAAGTTAGTTATCCTTCACTATAATAGTATGTAATTTTTCATTTTAACATTATATTCTGAGTGATTTTTCCAAGCTAAAAATCTTCAACAACAAAATGCATACATGCCAATATCAGCTTCTCACTGAATGTAAAGACCATTTTTCTAGCATTTTATTATTGCTGGGTATTTTGTGTGAGCAGAAATTCATATCTTTAGCTCATAATTCAGTGGTCATATTTCTACATCCATCTTTTTAACATATCTTAGATTACTGTTTAAGCACTATTATACAGATATAACTGCTGGGATTTAAAAATGCACATTTTTAGAAATTCTGTTTTTTAATCATCTTATGAAAGTTATATTATTTCATATAATGTATATGAAAATGTCCAGTTCATCTGCAGTATTACTTGCTTTTTTTGTTTTTTCAATATTCTGACTTCATAGATGAAAATGGGTCTTTTACTGCTTTTCATTTTTTATATTTACTGTATTTTAGGTGTTTATTAAAATTTTCTTCTCATTTCAACCAAGACTTTTGTTCTCCTAAAGTGTTAGTGTTCTACTTATTCATGCTTCATGTTCTTTTTTTTTTCTTTAGAGAGACAGAGAGAGAGAGAGAGAGAATTTTAATATTTATTTTTTAGTTTTCGGCGGACACAACATCTTTGTATGTGGTGCTGAGGATCGAACCTGGGCCGCAGGCTACCACTTGAGCCACATTCCCAGCCCCTCATGCTTCATGTTCTAAAAGAGGGGATTGGCAAGATGGTTTGAATTAAGACATTCAGTTCTATGTGCTCCTTCACAAGGAAAAACCAACACAGTGGGTGTGTAGCTGCACAATTAGGTGAGTAAGCATGGGAGAACATTAGACTTCAACAGCTGAAAAACAGAAACCTTATAAATTCCATAGACCTTGGACAGAAGCACAGAAATAGAAATAAAATATCCCAGCAATTGTACCCTGGCTCCACATCCAGAGGATAAAGTTGAAAGAGAAAGTCTCAGTAAGGTTCTAACCTTTATAGGCTTAAATAGATAAGAAATCTAAAATCTTCACAGTAGCTTGGCTTTGAAAAAGGTTCCTACTTCATTCCCCAGCAAATACCCAAAGTGCTGTAGCCAGGAACCTTCTTAAGAAAGAAACTATAGCTAGAACAGCCTGGTCTGGGATTCAGAAAGCCATGCATGTTCCCCTTTCTGGGTCCCCGTAGTGATTCCATTTCACTAGACCAATAGGCAGCTGCCTCACAAATCAACCTTGGCTCAATAGAGTGATGTGGACACAGACTCACTTGACAAAGCTTTACTGTTGAGGATAAATGTTTCAATACTTATTGAAAGTGGAGCTCTCTGCCCTCTAGAACCAGAAGACGGAGAGGGAATTGCCTTCCAGAACTGCAGGACTGTAAGTTACATGTGGTTTCACATGGATGCTAGAACTAATGTTAGCTGCCCATATGGTTCTAGCCATCCCTCTCCCACACTTTGGCACCTGTCATTAATAAGGTGAAAAAAAAAAAAAAGCATTCTGTGGTGCATTGTCCCCCTGACCAAAGAGACATGCTGGGTTGGTCTTAAGCAGTGCTACTGCAGCTCTGGCTGTTGTTCCATCCATGGGGAACATAACCTAAGAAGGTCTGCAAAGAAGTTTTAACTGGCACTAGCTGCATTCCATTCTTGCTCACTCCTGAGAACACTTCAGCTAAGAGGAATTTTGCCAGGCTCCAGCTGTGACTCACTCCCACCTGATCCCTGGCGGGCATTTCAACTGAAAGGTGTTGGGGAGAAAAGGTGCCAGCATTGTCCTGTCCCAAGGCAGTCACAGGTAGGGTGGTTCTGAGATCTTGCTCTTAGACAGACATGCCCACATTAGCAGCAAAGAGGAGCGACACAATTTTTGCTGCCACTCCAGTTACATGGGTTCCCTGCAATGGTAGCGAAACAAGCTAATTGGATAACTCACTGATAACAAGATGGCTGTGATTCCTGTCCTTACTCTTTTCTGAAGCACCTGTGTCTAATAGAGATCCACACCAGGTCTCACTAGAGAACAAGGGCTTTAGGCTAATCACAGCTTATACCAGAAACTCCTTCAAGTAACAAAGCCAATATCAACAGTACCCAAGGAAATCCCCATCCCCCAATAGGGTCCACCACACCCATTGTAGAAGTAACCACATTGAGTGTACCCCACACACTCTGCTGTCTATACCCCACCTGACTGAGCTGCCAGTGTCCCCACTGTTACACAAACTGAAGAGAGACTGAGTCTTTCTGATTCTAATATAAAAAGCACTGTGCCAGAAAATGCTAATTCCAGCCAAAGAAGTTACTGGGAGATTATTCAACAATGCCCACCTAGAAACAAACTCAACATTGCATAGCAAACTGACACCCCAAGGAACATCTTCAACAGAAAACTGCTTATGAAGAAGGACATTCCATAAAAGTGTTAGAGTTATCTGTTCCACCAGATTCAGAAATATGAACATAGGAACCTAAGAAATATGAAAGACCAAGGTAATATGATACCTTCTTCTAAAGATGATAATTCTCTAGTAACAGATTGCAAAGATATAAAGTTGGATGTCAGAAATTCAAAAGAATTATTTTGAAAAACCTTGATTAAATTCAAGATTATAGAGATAATTCAATGAAATTTGCAGACAATACCAGATACGAGTGAAAAATTCAGAAAGAGACAAGATTTTGAAAATGAATCTAATCAGGAATCTTGGAAATGAAGAGCTCAGTCAGATAAAAAATTCAGTTGAAAGCCTCAACAACAAAGCAGATCAAGTGGAATGATAATATTGGAAACTGAAGAAAGGTCTTTCAAAACAAAAAAAAAATCACACACCATAATCAAGTCATTTTCATTTAGAGATGGCTCAACATATGAAAATCAATAAATATAAGACAGGACATGAATAGAATCAGAGATAAAATACACAATCATCTCAGTAGAAGCAGAAAAAAATTAATAAAATGCAACATCACTTGATGATAAATGTTCTCAACAAATAAGTTATGGAATGATCATACTTTAACATAATTAAGGCTGCATATGACAAACCCAAGGCCAATATCATGCTGACTGGAAAAAAATTGAAAGTTTCCTCTAAGTTCAAGAAAAAAATAAGGGTGTCTATTCTCACTTCTCTTATTCAACATAGGACTAGAAATAGCCAGAGCAATTAGGCAAGAGAAAGAAAGACATGTCATCAGAACAGAAAAAGAGTAAGACAAATTATCCCTGTTTGCAGATGATGTGATACTTTACATAGGAAAACACAGACTCCACCAAACAACTACTAGACTGATAAAGTAGCAAGATATAAAACCAAGAAGCAAAAATCAATGGCTTTTCTATACACCAATAACAAGTATGATGAGATGTAAATCAAGAAAACAATTCCATTCACAATAGACCCACTCACCACACACACAAAATAAAATAAGTAACAATTTAAAACATTGAAAAAAGTTATTGAGGAAGACACTGACCATTGGGAAGACCTCCCAGGTTCATGGATATGAACAAGTAATGTAGTAGAAATGTCCATATTACCAAAACTGAACTACGATGAAATCCCCATCAAAATGCCAAAATATTGTGAGTGGAACTAGAACAAACAATCCTAAAATTCATATGGAATCATAAAAAACTCCAAATAGTCAAAGCAATCTTGAGCTAAAAGAGAAAACAGGAGGTATCACAACACCTAATTCCAACACACTACTGGGTTCTAATAACAAAAATAGCATAGCTTTAAGAGTAAGAATTGATACACAGACCAATGGAACAACACAGAGAACTCAGAAATAAATCCATACATATACAGCCAACTGATTCTGGACAAAGTTATCAAAAATATAGAGTGAAGAAGAGAGCCTCTTTGAAAATTGATGCTTTATCCACATGCAGAAAATTAAAACTTAGCCCCTATCTCTCACTCCATATAAAAAATCATCTCAAAATGGGTCAAAGACAATACTATAAGATATAAAACTCTGAATCTACTAGAAGAAAATACAGGTGAAACACTTAAAATATTAGTAGAAGCAATTATCTAGAAGGGGGGGGACAGCAAAAATTGGCAACTGGGATAGTGTGAGACTTAAAAGCTTCTGCCACAATGAAGGAAATCATCTACTGAGTGAAGAGAAACCTACCAAATGAGAGAAAATACTTCCCAGCTATTCATCTGACACAGGGTTAACATCCAGAATAAATAATAAACACACAAAAATTTTGTTGTTATCAACAACAAAAATTAATCCAAATAAAAATTTTAAAAAATGATTTGAATAGATACTTCTCAAAAGAAGAAGTACAAATGACCAATAAATATATGCAAAAATGCTCAATCATTAGCCACTGGGGGAATGCAAAACTGCAATGAGATACCATCACCCAATTTAGAAGGATTAGTATAAAAAAAAAGTAAAAAGTAATAAATGTGTGTGAGGATGTGAATAAAATAGAACCCTTATACATTGTTGGTGAAAATGTAAATCAGTACAGCTGCTAATAAACACTTAGTATAGAAGTTACTTCCAGAAACTAAAATTAGAATCAACACATGATCCAGCTAAACCACTCCTGCATAAATATCAGAAGGAAGTTATGTCACCATAGAAAATAGATGTCTACATGCCCATGTTTATTTTGGTAATATTTACAATAACTAAGGTATGGGTTTAGCCTAGGTGTTCACCAAGAAACTAGTGGATAAAGAAAATACGGTACATATATATGATAAAGTGTTATTCAGCCAGAAAGAAGAATGGAATCCTGTCATTTGCAGCAAAAGGATGGAACTGGAGTACATTGTGTTAAGTGAAATAATTCAGACACAGAAAGTATTTCCTGTTCTCCCTCTTATTGTGAAAACTAGGTGGTGCAAAAAGTTGATCTAAAAGTAGAAGAGGGATTACAAGGGACTGGGATGGGTGCTGGCTAGAGAGTAGGGCAGCAAGGGCAGAAGAAGAGGGGATGAACATGATCCATCCATGTCTATTTCAATCTAGTGAATTCCATTCTTTCGCAAAATTAATATGTGTTAATAATAGTTTAAAAATAAATAAAAGAGAATATATTTTATTATATAAATTTAACTTCCATTTTTCAGTTTTAAAGGTTACAAAAAGTTTGTTAGGAATGTTAAAAATTTATATGGAATATCCCAAAGAAGGAAAGCTATCTTCATTGCATCCAAACATTGCAGAATGAGTAATGTTGAGTAATGTTGGTCATCTGTGTGTGTGTGTGTGTGTGTGTGTGTGTGTGTGTGTGTGTGTGTGACGGAGGTGGCGGGGGGAGGTGTTCATTCATTCTTTTCAAGGAGTATGGAACTGTGTTAGTTTCAATGTTATTTTGTGAGAATTAATTGGCATTGTCCTTAGCTTTTTTTTTATTCAGCTCTTATATATTTATCTACGTGTTTGTGTTCTATGAAATCTATATCACACAAACTACTTTCAGTGTAGACCTAAATTTATGACAGCAAAAAGTGTTTCTACATTGATGCACATGGGTGAATGTTTGGCAATGGACCAGCTAATTGGAGGGTACACACAGTTCCAACTACTGCGAAGAAATATGAACTGGATGAATTTAGATCTCCAACTTACACTTCATGACATTGTTATCCCGTTTCTTCTTTATCTCAAGTCTTTTACTCAAAGAACAAGGGATTCTCTCAAAATAACATCCTTCCTTATCTCATTGCAAAATTTTATGTTGAAAATACATGACAGCAGTATTTTATGAAAAAAAGGTATAATACCCAAATGGGGGGAAAAAGATCAGTCCTACTGTTTTATCTGTGAGCTCCAAATTTTTCCCCATGGGTATATGTGTGTGTGGCTTTATATTCTGCACACTTGTATTTGGCTACCTGTACACACTTGTGTAATTTGCTATTGTTGTTGCAGCAAAATTCCTGGCACGGATCAGTAAACAGTGTTTACAGTACCTTAAAGTGTAGTCAGTGAGGCATCGCCAGGGTTGTGGTTATAAAATGGCCAGTGTTACGTGGTATTTATCCTATTCATTTTCTACAGCCTGCACTAAACTCTCTGGAGTCACTGCAAAGGAGACATTTTTCATGGTAGAGCCTTAATGAAATCTAGGAAAGGATGAACCTCTGCAGAGATGACAAAATATGCCTAATCTCAGGGGACCTGCGGGATTACATGACAGGTTACCTGTGGAACTTCCCTTTAGAGGAAGGAAAGAAAACTTTGAGAATCAGTTTGCATTTTTTCCCTATTATTTTGGATATTTTCCTTAAGGCAGATTATATATCATACTCCATGTCTATTTCAATCAATTGCTTAGGGTCTTTAATACTTCCCTGATATAGTCCATTCCATAAAATACCCAAAAACAACACACAAGAAAATTATTTTTATTTAATAGATTTCCAAGACATCTTTAAACACTTACTTGATGTTTAAGCTAATACAGTCAGTAACCACGTTTCAAGGTTTTATTTTTACCTTTCTATGTAGAGAGAGGTGTAAGTACAGAGAAGCCCATGTTTTTATTGAGAGGTTATTAATGTTGCATAAACTAATGTGGCCAGGAAGTGATCCTGCAATTAAATACATTCCCCTTTTATTAATGCCTAACTCTAAAGAATGAGACCTGTACATTTTGCTTCTCTTATAGTTTGAATGAAATACAAGCTGCCTGCTGCATTCAAATAAAGTTTTCATGCCTTGCTTTGACATCTGATATACCCACAATTCAGTCCCTGTCTCGCTTTTTAACCTCACTGTCCATCTTGCTCACATTTATTTCTATGCTCAAAGTGATTGTACAATATATTGCCCAAACCTGGACCTCTGAGAGGTAAAGTGAATATCATTATTAATTAGTTTATAAGAGGTACAAACAAGATTAGTTCCAGAAATACCACAATGTATCATCATCACGTTTTCTTCCAGACTTCAAAAATCACTTATAAATCTCCAAATACATTAAGCTAGTTCCATATCTATAATTGCACTCCAGTTTGGACACACTCATGTAGCAAAATGATTCAATCCTGGTTCAAATGAATCCCTTTATATATGCCACTCTGTGCCCAGTTTCTCAACATGAACCCAGGATGGTCAACACCTGTACAGCATATCATTTGTCTCAGGAGAGATGCTTAATAAATAAAAGATGAAAACACACCTCATCCATTTAGAATTGTGGGTCATCTATTTCAAAGTATTAATGAATGTATCTTGTCTTCTTAGAAGATTATTTTAATGAAGAGATGGATAAGCAATGTGGGTACTAGGTGACATGCAGGAGAAGGGAAAAGAAGCATTATTTGAAAACAGAAAAGAATTCAGGAAAACATTAAGCCCAATAAGACTTCCCTTCTTCACAGTTTCTCAAAGGTTCAGTTTCATCTGAAGCCAATTGTAAGGTCCCAGAAATCAGTTTGTTTTTGGAATGAAGTATTTTGTTCTAATTAAAAGAGCGTAGTACTTATTCTGCATTTAGAAGAAATTTCTAAATTAATTTTTTTACTCCCTTGTGTCATCTGAAAGCATCTAAGGTGACAAAATCTCCAACAATTTAAAAACAAATGACTTCAATTCAACTGGCCTATATTTTATGCTTTTTAAAAAATTAACTGTTATCACAGCTCAATGTGCCAAGTGTCAACCTTATCAAATTTCTCAGTGCCCAAGAAAATGAATGTAATTGCTTCCTCTGTATGATATATTGTACATAATTGGCTTCCTAACACAAAGCAGCTGGAAAATATTCACAAAATCTGAAAGAAGTCTATATTTGCATGCAGATCACAGACTCAAAATGTGTATTTTCACTGAAATGTAAGTTGTGACAAAATCAACAATAAAGTTTCTGTTGATAAAAGGAAATTAGCACAAATAAGTGGAAAAAAAGCCATCCATTCTTTTGAAGGTTTTATTTTTTTCCTAAACAAAGTTATTGAGGTTGACTCCATAATATTACTTTGACATTTTATGTTTCCATTAATGTAATTACAATTGCTTATCACCTCAAATATTTTAACACAAAATATTTTAACATAAAAAGGAGTGTTAGTATTGAAATGTAAATGCTTTTTGAACCAAGTAAAAACTTATGTGAAAAGCAACAATACTGATATTATTTCTTCAACTGAAATTGATTGAGCACTTGTAGTTTGTCAAGTGCACTGAATGAGACACATATCTTTCATTTGCTCAACTGTATCCCCACCATGTTTACAATTAGTATGTTCAAGGTACCCCAGACACAGTGGGACCAGATGAATTCATGTGTGTGATTGTCATGTAAATGAACTACTGCTATATGCTACAGGTGTATCAATAATAATTTCCTCACATTGATAATTACACTACAGTTATATGAAAGAATGTAAGCTTGTAGGAAAATTCTCAAATATTTAGGTACAAGAGGGTGTCATGTCTGCAACCTACTACCAAAAAGTTCATTAAAATAATAAACACACACACACACACACACACACACACACACACACGAGAGAGAGAGAGAGAGAGAGAGAGAGAGAGAGAGAGAGAGAGAGGGGGGGGGAGGGGGGAGGGGGACGGGATGGAGAGAGAAGGAAATATAACATGTTAACATTTGAGAAACAATATCTCAAAATTTTTTTTTTAATTATTTTTTCCTTTGGCTCATACTTTATTCAGGACATTACCTCGCAAACTTATCACTTTTATATTTTACAAAAAGGACTTATACATTTCATTAGTGAATGCTAATTAGTGAATACAATAATGTTTAAATGTTGCCTTTTCAAAAATTTTAAAATGAGTCTTATAAACATCTCTCCATTTGACTTTTTGTCAGTATTTAATCATGTTAATTTAAAAAAAAGTAATAAAAATAATTGTTATAATAATATAATTATAATAATAAAATAACAATCATAAAAATGAACCCCAAATTGTAGTCAAATTATATATATATATATCAATATATAAATATTTAATTATATATAAATTATATATTTAATTATATTATAATTATATATTTAATATATTCTTAATGTCATTTAATTTGAAGTAAAATGGAGAAATTAACATTATTCATTACCTTGGCCCAAAATACACATTTGAAGTGTATGGTAGTTTAGGTTTTAACTGATGAATTAATAAATAACAACTGTATATCAATAATTATAATTAGAAAAAATAAAAACCAAAAATAGTCATTAAAATAAATAAACCCAGAAATTAAAAAACTGTTACTTCTAATTATGCTTAGATAATTCAAAATTCTAACTACCAGGCTAGCTTTCAATCAATAAGCCTATATGGATGCAGACAGTTCTGTGTTTGTGTTTGTGTGTTGCATGTAATAGAGACACAGTCTTTGTGACTAAACTCCAATCATTTGCTTTTGTTTTTGTTTTGTATTGTTTTAGCTTTTGTACTTGAAGCTTTCATCAATATCTCCTGGCACAAAGGATATGTCCCTGGGATCTTTCACATATCTGGCAATCACAAAAAAGATGACTGTCCAAATTACATAAACTAGAATCAGAATAGAGAAAGAGAGAAGCTAAAATTGTGTATGAAACAAAGACCATAAATTTTAATGAGCATGTTATGAGCTAAATAGCATAACCTAATATAGGAGAAAACTATAGGAGAAATGCCTACAAAAGAAGAGCTGAATCTGGATTTCTGTTTAATTAGGGTGTATAAAAGAACTCCCTGAGTTCTAACTAAAGCCACTCCAGTAGTCAAAATGTCTAGAACACTAATTTCTATAAAGAGAATTGTACAATGGTGCACTGCTCTGTGCTCCAAATATGAAATATACCCCCAGTTCTCCACTGTATGCTCCCGCAGACCTGAGCCTTCCCTGAACCTAGGCATAGATTTGTGAGATGACTAAAGTGGGGTAAGTATTTATTAGTTTTCAAAGCAAGGAATACATGGCAAATGTGAAGATAATCCAGAGTTTGCAAAATGAGAATAAAAAGAAGAAGACTCTTTATAGAAGCAAAAATCTCTACTTAAACTGTATGGATTGGTAGATGCTGTGCTGTGCCACCCAGATCCTCCTTTTTCCAAAGTACACATCCTCCCAGCTGCAGACTAATAGATCCTAGATGTCAGTCCTCTGAGCTAATTGCCCTCTACTGAAAGGAGTCAATTTCCTCAAAGAAACATGTTCTTGGTAGGGACAGTCTGTATCCATGACTGCTTGGTGTAAGGTATAAAGATTCAGCCTAATTGCTCTATCATGGGAAAAACTCTAAACCACCAATTCAGCTTCATGGTTCCCATAGATCAGTTGAGGCACTAAGATGGCAACCAGGGGCCAATTTCTAGGTCCTTCTTCCTAGTCTCTTCCTTTTTGTTCATTGATTCAAAGAGCACTCACTGATAAACCTCCTGCATGGTAATGTGTCTTGCAATCTCTTTTCCTTGAAACCGAAGTTATAGTAGTAGCTGGTAGCAGAAATTATTAGGAAAGCAAACCCTAATTTTGAGCTAGAGCCTACCTACTAACAAAAGCTCTGTGCTGGTGCTGGATGGAGCAGGGATACATCCTGGAACCAGGTAACTGTGTAACTCTCAGCATTTTTCACTAACTGTATACTGGGATGGAACAGTAATGAAATGCAAAAAACAGGTGACTAAAATGTCTTAGATGATTGAGAAATCATGTATGGCATCCAGAGGGGAGAGGAATTGGCTAAAAGAGAAATGATACCAGATGCTGAAGGAGTTGCCATTCCCAACCAACCCTCAGGACAGGAATGATGAAAGTGTGTGTGGTACAGAATTCTAAAGGTGCTGGATCAGGAGGGAAGGGAAGGAAATAGAGTCAGACATGGGAGAGTCTGTCAAAATGGAAGCACTCCTCCTTAAGGGATTTAACATTCTACAAGGACCCTAGATCACACTGCAAGTATTCTTTAAGGATGACTGGCTCAAATAAACAAACAAACAAACAAACAAACAAACAAATAAATAAATAAATAAAGCCATGACCACTCCAGGAGAAGAAGAAACACTATTACTTCCATGAGGGATGATGGGAAAACCAGACCAGCCTCTGAATTTTCTTCTTTTGATTGCACAAGTATGCAAAGATGCAGGGAGCCTGGAAAAGTAAAACTATTTTTTATACATTTCAAACTTGTTGATGAGCATCTCTTTGATGATAAAGTTAGAAAATACATCCTATACTGAAATGCTTGTGCTATAGTAGAAAGAAATCAGCTGCTGTGTTAAAAATAATATTTTTTTCTAGGTAGAGTATGTTAAGAAACTTTTGGTAAATAAAATAGTCCATCAGCAACCCAATATGCTGTTTCAGTTAAGATTCATTATGCACCGGTGTGCGTGTACACACACAAAGGCAAATAAGGTGTTTCCCAAGAGCTTAAACTAGTTTTTTTTCCTAGGGGGAATATAAGCGTTCCTGGGGCAAAATACCCTTTTCCTGTAGTTTGTGAGTCAGAAAGCAATATGTGTCAATGTCTTCTTACAGGCAGAATTAGAATGAATACAAATAGAACTGAGGGTTCTCCATTTCTTTCATACATCCATGTTTCTTATCTTTGTGACATTTTTGGAACCCTTCAGTAAGAGCTTTGAACTTGAAAGTGGAAGAGGTGATTGAAGGGTCTCAGTACAACGATGGTGCCAAAAATAAAGGAAAGCTACAGGGTATAAGATGATAAGGGATTTGGGGAGATGCATCTCTCTTACCTCTAGCAGCTTAATGAACAGAAGTATAATCAGTCACCGGATTCATCAGCCTCAGGTCAAACAGAAAATTTGTTCCCGCCAATGAGTCAAGAAGCTTGAGGGAATCACCAGACCCATCAGTTTAAGAGCTTCAAGACCAGCCCCTAAGTCTAGCAATCCCACACACGCATGCTCACTGACAAACGTGGGGAGGAGGAAGGGGAAAACATTGAGAGAAAATAATCCTCTCCACTGGCACCTCCTTGAACCACTATCATCCTCCTTTAGTTATTTTCTCCTATATCTTTAATATCTTGTTATTAAGAATAGTGTTCTTTTATCTAAAAGAAGAAATAAGCCTTTTTAAGTCTGGGGTGTTTAGGGAGGGCAGCAGAATACAACTGACAATAGGATGGCTGTATGTATACACATGGATGGATAACCAATGTGATCTTGCAATCTGTACACGTGGAAAAATGAGAATTCATACCCTATTTGAATCAAATGTATGATATGTCAAGATCATTGTATTGTCTTGAGCAACTAATATAAATAAATAAAAGTGACTGCATCATTATCTATAAATAAATAAATAAATGAAATTTCTTTCTTGTTCATATGGAGATAATTTGGGAATATTGAGATTGAATTCACTAGTCAAACATCTCTCTCATTTCAGAAAAATCCATGCCATTGCCTATTCTGCAGGCAAGGGGAGAGGAGAGGAGGAGAAGCCGCTGGATAGTCTCGGGATCCATAGAGTTCTAGACATATCATCTGAAATCAGGATTTTTCATCTATCTCCTGGATTAAATTTGTTCCTTACCCTATTAATAATGGTCCATTCAAGAAAAAATAAATGAGCTGGTTGAGAATATTTTAGTAAACTGTTGCATTGTTTTGGATGGAAATAGTTCCCTTAAAAATTCTAATAATATTGATTTAAAAGAAATTTTTGTATTTGAAACTTTAGTGAAGAGATTTGTAGCCCAATGGACTATAGCAAAAATAAAATGGGAAAAGCAGGCTGTTGGTGTGCACCTCAGGCAGATCACTGCAACTCTAGGTACCTCATTTTCTTTGATTATAAAATAGAGATCATAATAGTTCCTATTTATAAAATTGTTACAAAAATTAAATGGGTTCATGTATGAAAGCACTTAGCCCAGTGCCTGGAATATATTAAATATTCAATAATATTGTTATTCATTTCTCAGTTTAAAAAATGTAAGCTTAAAGATCATGCTCATATCTGTTTAATGGGAAGGAACAAATAAGTATTGAGAAGCCATCGTGTAGTTAGATACCACCCCCCTCCTCTATATTCAGAATTCATTAGTTCCTCAATTCGGATGAAGAAACTGATTAAGCAAAAAGGCTCAGGAAAGTTCTAAACGATCACAGAGAATAGGAAGACCAGCAAGTACTCAAGCTCAGGGATTTCATGCGTCGAAAACTATGTTTCCACTATTTCACATTACCTTTCAAATTATGTTTGCTATGGAATGAAAACTACCATTGACTATGAATCTTTTGTGCCATGTTTTTCTGGATATGAATTTCAAAGTCATAAATGCGTTTTGTTTTTTTTTTGTTTGTTTTTTAGTGACTTCTTCAGGTCAGACAGTTTGACGGCAAGGATCAATTAAGATATTACAATGACCCAAGATCAAAGTGTCATGGCTCCTTTAATGTGTCACTATCATTTGTTCTTTCTCACCCTGCCCTCCTCACCCCAACCCCCCACTCCAAAAAAATAAATAAATAAAAGAAGAAAGATGAAAGAGGAGGGAGGCAGAAGGAAGAATAAAGATTCTACAGCTGCTCTCTGCTAATGATGGAGAAAGAGAGGTTTCAGTGGGGATTGCTGAACACCAGACAATTATGAGCTGGCAGACAGAGAACTAGATATGAATGAAGACCCTCCTGTGAAATTTCATGATGAAAATGGCTCACTAAGCTGCTCCATTAGTCATACCCTCCTTGTTGAAAATCACAGGCTCACCTGATCCTCCAGGATTTTTTTTTGAGAGAGAGAGAGCGAGAGAGAGAGAATTTTTTTAATATTTATTTTTTAGTATTCAGCGGACACAACATCTTTGTTTGTATGTGGTGCTGAGGATCGAACCCGGGCCGCACGCATGCCAGGCGAGCGCACTACCGCTTGAGCCACATCCCCAGCCCAATCCTCCATGATCTTGGGAATACCCCAACCCATGGTCTCTATGATCTGGATCTCCAACATGGACAGATGGTTCTTGCTGTCCTCAAATCCATCTGTCAGAAATGAGTGCTTTATGCAGATTAATGAATTGAACAAATGAACAAGATAATGCATTTATGAATGCATACACAACACACACGTAAAATGTATGCACTAAGCATAAAATAATGTATGGGTGTATGTATGTTTGTACTAAGCATAAAATAAGGTATGTGTGTATGTATGTTTGTAAGGATCATGCCTGTGTATCACTCTGGAGTTTTTCTGAGAACAATACAAACTGGAATGGAATTCTAAAAAAATTATTTGCAGCATTTTTGGGATTTCAAGTGTAATGAAATATATCCCAAATGCAAAATCAAAATCAAATTTCTGTCTATTTCAACTTACAACATCTGGATGGATAATAATCAAATTTCATGGGATGTTTATATAACAAGATGTATAGGGAGCGCCTAATTCTATTTCAAGTTATCCTGGCAGTCACCATGGAGAAATAAGCAGTCATTTTTTTTTTCAGAAGAGAAAATGTGTGAATGAATTGTGCCTCCTACCTTAGAGCAACATCCATATAAGTCATGACGTCAAAACCAAAGAATTCTAACAGCATTTTCAACTATAAACTGCAGATTAGATGCCTCAGTGGATGGTCCTCTAAATGACATAACTGAGTTGCAGATGAGATGTTCTCACTTGGGCACATTGCTCTCCAAAGATCGTGGTAACACCGACTAAATTTATTGAATAATAGTAAATAATGCTCTCAATCAAAATCAGAGAATCTAGGTAAGTGGATAATATGAGTTAAATTTTAAATCAAATAGATCAGGACATGCTTTATATGTATGCAAGTTTTGATATCTTCTGCTGTGCTATAAAATATCATTTTTGTTAGCTACTTTTCTCAAGTCATTGAATATCTTCCTCCCTACTCCTCACTGCTCTCAGGGTGAATGTCTAGCTTACCCATTTCAGAGAGGATAAATACCATTGGGAAAATCCTGATCAGAGAAAGGAGAAAGGGAAGCTCTGGTAGTTTGTGATTGTAAGTGTGAACAAAACTGAGATATCCAGTTCCCTCCTGGGGCAGAATGTTCTAGTTTTGCAACAATGAAACAAGAGTTTATTGACTTTGCTAGAATCCTTAACAATTTTTGAAGAATGATGTTAATATTCAAACCTTGAAAGAAATTCCTCTTCAGTCTTGTCTCCCTCTCCAAGAGTTTGTCCCCTACTTAAGCTGCTTAAAACTACTCAGAAGTCCTTCTTTCTGTACTGTTATCTCCAAATGTACCCTGTGGTGATGGTCTCCTTCCCTGCACACAGTTCTTGCTCTCAGCTCCCAGGAAGGGCTCCTTTTTCTTTTGCTTGGACTATATATCTGATGATAAACAGTTTCTTGCTGTCTACCACTGGTCTACTTCTTTTCAGAGACCCAAGTAATATTTCCTGTAATAACTTTTGCATTGGGTTATGCAAAAATGCTCCTGAACCACATAGCATTCTTTCCTCTATCATTTTTTTAAAATTGTGGTAAGAACACCTAACACAAACACAACCCTGTTAACAGAGTTTTAAGTGTACACTACCACATTTTTAATTGTAGGCACAGCAGATCTTAAGGACTTATTCATGATGAATAACTGAAACTTTATTCCTTTTGATTAATAACTCCTCTTGTCCTCCTCTCTGCTGTCCCTGGGACCACCATTTTGCTCTCTCCTATGAGTCTGATTATTGTAGATTTTTGATTGTTGTAGACTTACCAAACAAATGGAACTATGCAGTATTTGCGTTTCTCTGGTATATTGCTCTTGGTACTCAAGGTTGCCATATGTTGCAGAATTACCTTTCTTTTTAAACTCAACAACAGTCTGTTGTATGTACATGCCACATTTTCTTTATTCATTCATCTATCAATAGATACTTATTTGCTTCCCTGTCTTGGCTATTGAAAATAATGCTTCAGTGTACATGGAGGTGCTGATCTCTCTCAAAGATCCTGATTTCAGTTCTTTCAGAGAAATACCCAGAAGTACAGTTGCTGAATCAATCTTGTTTAAATTCTAGTTTTAATTGTTTGAGAAACCATCGAATGACTTTTCATATCAGCTAACATAACTCTCTTCCTATCTCTCCTACTTTTTCTTGTTCCCCAAATTTTTTATCATGAGTCAGTCTTTCACTGGAAAGCTATCACTTCCTAATTTCCCTTGTCTATAGAGCTGGGTAATTTCTAGCAAAATGTCAGTAGTGAATCACCCAGTCCCAGTTTTATTTATACATTCTAAATTGATTAGATCATAAAGCATCCTATGATTAGGGTAATACAGGTATGACATAAGAATTAACATGTACTGGATAGCTTTATTATTTGATATAATATTCCATTTTAAAAATTCAACTTGGGGCTGGGTGCCATGGTGCATGACTATAATCCCAGCAGCTCAGGAGGCTGAGACAAGAGCATCATGTGTTCAAAGTCAATCTCAGTAAAAGCAAGGTACCAAGCAACTCAGTGAGACCTTGTCTCTGAATAAAATACAAAATATGTTTGGGGATGTGGCTCAGTGGGTCAAGTGCCCTTGAATTCAAGCCCTAGTAATCTTCCCTGCAAAAAAATTCAACTTTATTTATTTACACAACCAAGGAATATTCAAGAACTTACTGAATATAGTAAAAACACTTGCTCAAATATGTCACAAAAGCAAAAAAATTCAAATATCTATGACAGTGATCTTGGAAAACATGAACCCCCAAATTTTGCCTGAGCTACCTGAATATGTATAATAATTTTCATCAGAACCATTTAACTTAAGATTTAGAAACAAACGAACAGGATAAAACCATTTTGGCTGATGAGTATGACTACTTTAAAGCTATCCATTTTTAATTTTCTGCCTCAAAAATTAAAAATAGAGCTCTTTTAGGGTCAATCATATTAAACTCTGGTGATTTCTTTAGGAAATAACGCAGAGGCACACAGAGGCATATCTTTATACTTATACAAAGAAATTTGCTGCGTTTTTATTTTAATAACAAGAATCATAGTATATCTAAAACATGCTCTGTGAAAACTTGAATTAGAGGAAGAGATTAAAGGATTTTTTAGATAATGATCATTGTTATTCTTCTTACCTATTCACCCCATGTGTGATGTATGTTCATTCTGGGCACCACTGTCAAACTAGCTGCCTTTAGAATTCACCTCCTCTGATTTTCCCTCTTTCCTCATCTTGTTGCCTCCTTCCCCTGAAATATTTTCAAAGCTCCCTAATCTGAGGTTGCTTCCTATGAAGTATCCTAGTGTTTCCCCTTCAGGTATCTTTACATATTTCAGATCTTCCTTTCCTCTTTAGGAAATGTATCTGGATTGTCCTGACCCTTGAAAATGGGTGTCATAATTTGTTAGTAGCTAACAAAGATTAATAGTTATATATTGATATTTGAGTTTTAATCAGGCACCATTGTATATACAATTCAATTAAAGGCAATTTTGCTCTTATGGTGGTATTTCTGACACCAATGCTGACTACTTGGGAAGATGTTACTGATTAATAACCTGAACCACTCTGCTGCTGGTCTCCTTAGCAACCACTGCAATGGGTCTTGAAGTTTCTCTTTTTTTATTATTTTTTTTATTCCACCCCATCTAACTCTGACAGAGTTCCTGAACAAAATTTTCTTTTATAAGGATATTAGTGAAATTTTCCCCTGAATTTGAAATCATAAATGTAAGAGCTTGAAGCAATTTCAAGGTCACCTAGCCCAACCTTTTAATTTTACAGTTATAGAACTTGAGATTCAGAGAGGTTATATGACTTACATAGGGCACAGAAAGTTCTTAATAGGATGGATCTTAAACTCCTAGTCTCTCTCCCATGCCTTTCTTAAATGAAGAAAGGATATAAAAGATGTGGTCTGAATACAGAGCCCTGAGCACTGCCTTCTTAGCTGCTAATAGAGTTTTCCATGCTTCAACCCTCAGATAGTTGCTGACTGAACAGTCATCGGTGGCTCATAGCTTCAGTACCAACCTGGCTTGGTTTGTCACTGACAGGCCACCACCTGTCAGCACTGCTATAGACTACCCTGTGATGAAGATATTTCCATCAGAGTTTGAAATTTCAAGAGTCAACAGCCTGATCTCTCTCTCTCTCTGACCAAAGCATGTAAGGCTGAATAATCCAAGTTAAGCTCCTGGAGACTCAAAAGAAGGAGGCAGGTTGGGGTTGAGATCAAGGAGCTAAGGCCTTCCTTCACACAAGAATGGCAATAAACACCTCTTGAGACAGAATAATGAGAAGGTGTTTTTTTCCTGATGTGGAAAAAAAGTAAATTAAAAAAGGAAAAAAAAATACATAAGAACAACCTCAGAATATTTCCAGTATGTGAATGCAATTCTGACTTGTTTAGGCTACAACTTGTTAACTCAGAACATACTACACAATGAAGGAGGCCAAAGTCACAGGTCTATTCCTTTGAGGACAAGTTTTATTTCACTCTATTTATGGTTTCTGATTGCAATTTTTTATGGCTCATAGGGAGCTTTCTAGTACTGGAAAAATAACTCAAGACTTCAGAATAAACAGAGTCATCTACACATTGACACTAAATGCATTTTTTTACCCAAGTTTTTATGTACCTAAACTCATGATGAGATAGATCCCCTTTATTTTGGATAAACAACCCAATTGCATAAAGTAATAAATACACAACAATTAAAATAAATAAATCAAAAACCAGGTCTTAAACAAAACTGTAGGCATTCATGAATTCTAGATGGACCCTTCAGTGTCACATTAACACTCCTAAACACCTTATTAAACTCATCAATAATCAGGCAAGATTGGCATTGCAACTGGATTCAGCCTTTTTAATTTTTAATCAATGTAATATTTGTTCATATTCTTACCTTCCCTCTGTTAACCTTATGTTTTTTCCTTGGCCTGTCAAGTCACTTTCTGTTACCATGTTAGGCAGGATCCAGGAATGTTTACTGAGCCACTTTCCATCAGCACTAAATAAACCCTCCTGCTTTAGTTTCTATTCAGCTATTTGTGCATCTTTATTCTTTCATGTACATTTTATTATATGTATATCAAATTCAAAAAAACAATGAAACAATACTTTGCAAATTAATATCATGAAAATTTGACATCTTTATAAAATTGAATTGCAACCTTTAAGATCACAGGTTGGCCCTCGATTTGTTCATCTCATCTGCTGTGTACTTTATTATAATTTGAAATTTTCCCTCATTCTCTGTTAAGATAATTCTTTGGGTGTTATCTACAAATATTTAGAATTGAATATTTTAATATGAAAATACATTTTCTGTCACCTTTAACTTTGCTTCCAAACTCCTGCACACTGTTGGTATAATTATTAGTCCAAACAAACTTAGAACATTCTTTGAATAATGATTTTAAGGCCTCACTTACTGCATAGGCTAAGCTCAAAAAGCATTTCAGTACAAGCTCTGAGACATAAACCAGGTACCTTGAAACTCTCACTCATACTGTCAGCTTTCATTGCTTTTGAAAGTTGCATCTAGACTTTACTTTGGATGAATACTTTATTACCAAATGAAAAGCAGATATAGTAGTCGATTAAAAACAAAAA
Source organism: Ictidomys tridecemlineatus (assembly GCF_052094955.1). NCBI lineage: Eukaryota > Metazoa > Chordata > Mammalia > Rodentia > Sciuridae > Ictidomys > Ictidomys tridecemlineatus. Next base: position 180,636,951 of record NC_135478.1, on the reverse strand, counting down.
CAAAACCCAGAATGCTGCATGCCTGCATGCATCTGTACAAAAGATGTGAAGATTGGGTTTGAAGGGGAAAAACATACACATGTCAATATATTAGGAAATTAACAAAGGTAATCAAAACTTAAAGACAGTGAAAGAATTGAAACTCAGGTACTGGACATAAGTTTATATTCAACATTAATACCTTTAAAAGTAAAATGATAAAAATTGTGAATTGTAAACAGAAGGAAAAAAATAAAGATACTTAACACAAATCAAAGATACTTAACTAAATCTCTGAGTCAGTAAAACCTCAAAGAGAGGGACCCAAATTTCAATATCTTATAAAGTGCCTGGTTTAACAAGATTAGCAGTGATTTCTGAATTTCTTGAGAAAAAATAAATTTTTAAAATAATATAAATATGCTTTGTAATGCAAATGCCATATTATAGGAATGTAAACTTCAAAATCTCTAGAATTCTAGCACACTTTCATTCTCTTTACCTATAACTTTTCTTTCTTAGTTTTGTAATTAACTCCTACTTCTTTACAACATATCAGTTCAAATTTAAATCCAGGAATCCTCATCTGAAATTATAACTTTATGGCCAAACCTCAATTCGTATTTGCATAATCAATAGATGAATAGATGACAACAAGGGACTTACTCGTAGTTTTTCTTTTTCCCTCTTCCTCTCTTTCTCAATAATTAATCCATTATTCAAACGATGTAGTAGTATGGTAATTTCATCCTGGTGATGTCAAAGACTGTTTTATAAAACTAATTTACTATATTAAGATCATTTCAAAATTTCATCATGAAGTATTAAAAAACTGTGAATGCAATATAGCATATCTTTTAAAGATATACCAGAGCTAATAGTAAAGTAACACATATATCAAGGTGAGCAAAAATGAATAGAAAGCAGAAAGTAAGCATAGTAAGGAAGAAATGCTATTTCAGTCAATTACTTGCAAATCTTGATAAAAAGGAAATTTGGTTTTACCTAAGGGGCAAGCAACAAGTCTTTGGAATGATTCAAGCTGGGAATTGGGATGAGTTGCTTACATAAACCTGGACTCTCAAAAAGTAATAATCTCACATAAAGGGGTAGGCCAGGAAGCAAGCAAGAAATAAAGCTTTAAAAATCTGCTATTCCACAGGGGCAAAGAGAAACTGTTGTTTTGTTATAAAGTCTTGGGGAAGGTGGAGAATTTTCCCTGAAATTTTTAATCATCTACCTTTAACTTAGGGTTATATTTCACATTTTTTAAAGAAAACTACAGTTCACAAACCACCAAGAAAGAAAATTAAAATGAAATCTTAAAATATTTGAAATAGAAAGTAACTTGTTAAAGTGCTTTTTAAAAGGATCTATAAATACTCACCTGCCAACACCTCAAAAAATTAAAACTTTGAACAAAAATTCTAGAGAAATTTAAGGATGACCACTCTCATTGTCTCTATCTGACACTATACAGGTGTTTTTAACCAGTGGAGTATGACAATAAAAAACAAGGAACAGTTATAAGAAAGAGAAAGGAAGAAAATAAATCCCAATATTGAAAAATTATATGATTATCTATGTAGTAAATCTAAGAAATTCTACAAATGAATCAGTAGAGTTGTGAAAGCAGTCTCTCTTGATACATGGTTGATAAATTAAAATCAAGATCATTCTTATAGGTCAGTAACAAACCAACCCAAACTATCATATAATGAATAGTAGTAAACAACAGCAAATATAAGGTAGTTAATAATTATATCAAAAGATATTTAAATGGTTTATAAAAAATTTAAGTATAATTAAAAGATATCAAAAAGTTTGAAATATGTGAATTTAAAAGTGACTATTTTTTCTCTCCTGTGGTGTTGGATAGAACCCAGAGCAAGACTCATGCTAGGCAAGTTCTCTACCTCTGAACCATTCCACCAGCCCTTTATCTGCTAGTATTGATAAGTAAATTCAATATTGTAAAAAAAAAATTCATGCAAATTACTACATGAATTCAGTTGAATCACAATCAAAAGTTTGATAGTCTATTTGTGAAATTTAACATGCTCGTTCTACTTTTTTTTTAATGGTCACAGCAAAGAACAAATAATCAAGAAGGCAGTATTAAGTAAGTGGAACAAAGTAGGAATATTTGTACAACCAGGTATTAAAACGTATTATATACTTGTTTAGAAGGCAGTGTGGCTTTGATGGAGACAAAGGTCTACAGTACAATGGATAAAAGAGAGATCTTGAAAAGAGAACTGTAGGTAAATTTGCTATGTGAGAGAGATGACATCGCATTGGTAGGGAGAGAACAAACTGTGAAATAAATGCTTTAGGTAATTGGAGGTCCCTGTGTATGCTTTTAAAATTCAATCCCTATTTCATAAAATATGTAAAAATCAATTCTTAGTGGATTAAAATACAATTTGGTCTTATTTACTGATATTGCATGTTTTAGTAATTGAGTATGTTCTGAGATAGAAACATATCATTTTTAATTATGTACTTGGAAGAAGTTTACAGACAAATTTTTGTGACAATTAAAAAAAAGGGATGGGGAGATGGAAATATACCAAATAACCACCAATAGTTAACTGGACAAATTAAATTTGTCCATAAAAATAAAAATAAACAAATCTGAGCTACATGTAACATTTGGGATAATGCCATGACCACAAAAAATAATCAAAATTAAGGAAATATTAGAATACTGGAGTATAACAAAATGATTTATGTGAAATGTAGAAATCCATGAACTATACACAGTACATTTGGAAAGGAAGTAAATTCACATGTCTCTATGCATGAGAAAGGAAAACAGCAACATCAGCAGTTGTCATCATTTGTTTTCACTAATACTGCTGGTTCTTTTTTTTGTCTTCATTCATTTCCTCCTTTTCTCTCCCTATACCATCTGAACATAAAAGGACACAGAGGGAACATGCTCATGCATCATGAGGCAGTGGGCTCTCTCCACAGCTCTTTGTCCAAGTATATGTGTAGGTGGAACACTAAAATGAAGTTCATGCAATCTCAAAAGCTATACCAATATAAACCATTAAAAGGCAAAAGACGGTGGTGATGATTCATAAATGTATGTTCACTTAAAAGAAATTCAAATGATTAGTTTGAGTATACCTCAGAAAGATTCTAGGGAGGTATTAGTCCTACTCCTGAAAAACATTGCATAATGATTTTCCTGATTTGGGGCAGAAATATAACCAATTTAAAGGTTCTACAAGAAAAACAGAAGCAGAGCAAATTTGTGTATAAGACTATTCAGCGAATAAATAGACTTGAAAGGCATGCCTTCTCTCAGTAGAACACAACTGAAACAATGTTAATTACTTGCTTTCTACCCTGAATACTTCAATTTCTTTTTATAGTATTACATTATTGTGGTACCTGAACTGAATAAATAATAGAATGCTAACTCCGTATGGTGAATTAAGAAGGAAACCAGTGTAATGACCCTCTTCTAGGAAGAAGAGATTAAAGCAGTTATACAATCCATTAGTGAATCCTATTTATTAGATTCTCAGGAGAGACTATTATTTAAAAATCAATACTTTCTTTTGAATAGGCACAATCACTTAGAAATTAGGCATATTGAGAATGGAAGGTTTGATCATAGGATGATCGGTCATGATGTGGTAGTGAAGTGCATAACTTTGGAAAAAAAAACTAACTCATGTTTCAATCCTAGCACTCACTTCCTATAAAATTTTAGACAAATATCATTTTATACACACATGAGGAAGAAGATGAATTCATTCAGATAAGCTGGGGGTTGAATAGGTTACACCAAGTACTTATTGTAGAAGCTGGCCCATTTAAGTGCTTTGTAAATGATATCAACATCATCATTGCCATCACCATCATCATCATTGATCTTGTGAATTAGACATTGTCATCACTAGTTTATAGTCAAGGTAATCTGAATTCTGAGAAGCTAATTAACTGGTTTAGTTTCACACAGATAAAATGAAAAACACTAGAGTTGCCAAAAGTTCCTATGTCCTTACACAGCTAGATCATCTGTAGTTTGAGTATACAGCTGTAACTGTTAGCAGTACCTTTTGAGTAAGATAATTTGAACAAATATAATTGCACTAAGTAACATATATTGGGAGAAAAATTCAGTTGAAATTTACTTTCATAAAAATCACTATGACCATAGCACATAGTATAAATACATCTAAATACATCTTTTCAATCATATATGCAACCCTTTGTGCTTTCATTTACTTGTGGATTTAAAACATATGTTTTGATCATCTACTACATGTAGGTAAATTTAATACAGGACAGAGGTATAACAAAAAACAAAACAAGCATTTGTTTTCTCTCTTCTCTCTCTTCTTTTTTTCTCTTTCGCTTTCCCTCTCTGTCATGGAAATTATTGAGAAATGTTAGTGACTAAGAGTAAACAAAGAAAGGTGATAAACAAAATAATCTAGAGAATACTGTAAACAAAGAAAGGTGATAAACAAAATAATCTAGAGAATACTGTAGTTAGTCATATTTTTCAAGGAGTTCTGCAAGATGAGAGTCTGAAATCAACTTCTAGTTGTATGATTGGAGAAGCATGAATAGACTGAAGAAGTACTTAGAAGGTAGAATTTATGGGGCACGGAAACAGATTGAAAGTAACAGGCCGGGATGAGAAAAGTTTAATAGGACTTCAAGGCTTCAGATTTGACATTTTGATGAAGCCAAATCACTGGGCTGTTTTATTCCTTTACTAAACTGGCCAAATCAATCATTTGGTACAATGTAAGACACCTCTTCTGAATTTCAGGTATTTATTTGTAGGTAGGTTTTTATATATTTGGAAGGATTAAAACCATTTATTCATGCAATCCACCAAAATTTACACAAGTATAATTGGAGAATGAATGGATGCATTTGAATTTCTTATACCAATTCTAATTGGACCGCCCATTAGTACAATGGACCCCAACACACAACAAGCAAATCTGAGACCACATCCACTTCTGGCCCAAGGTGATAAAATTAGCCAATTATGCCAGGGTGAGTTCTATTGGGAGAAAGATGCAGAGTGGAAATTATAGAGCATTTGAGAGCATCAGGTAGGTGAAGGAAGCAACCACAGTAGAGGACCAGAATATGTTATGTGTGCACAGCCAAGCATGCAAGGATAGACTTATATAGAAGAGATTTCTTCTTAAATGACATAAGCCTGAAATCCAGGAATGTTCAAATTTGCTCACATTATGTTGGTGTTTTAGTCAGCTTTTTCATTGTTGCTGTGACAAAAAAAAAAAAAAAACAGACAAGAACAATTAAAGGAGGAAACATTTATTTTAGGGTTCATGGTTTCAGAGGAACCAGTCCACAGAAGACTGGTTCCATTTGTTGTAGCAGAACATCAAGGTGGAAGAGTGTGACTGAGGAGATCAGCTGGGAGCATGGTGCCAAGAAGCAGAGACAGCTCAGCTCAGCTCACAAAATACCTCCAGCCACACCCTACTTTAAGCACTTAGTTAATCCTTTTCAAGGAATTAAGTCACTGATTGGGTTAAGGGTCTCCTAAACCTATCATTTCACTTCTAAGCCTTCTTACTTTGTCTCACACATGAGCTTTTGGGTGAACACCTAATATCTAAACCATAACATTTGATAAATATTCAAACAATGAACAGAAGATTCCTCAGAGTGGTGTCCTTTGCAGAATACACAGGCAATACACTTAGGAGGTAGCCTTAGTTCCAAATACTCCCAACTGCCCAATTTACTCTATATTTGTTTTTCTTAAGAAAAGTCTTTCTTACTCTTCCTAATAAAAAGTCTCTGACAAAATCAAACTTTAGGAAAAAAAAATGTTTTCACCTTATTAATAACTCTGGGGTTTTCATATTAGCCACTTACTATAAAGCCAAAGAATATGATTCAGATTACAGAAGTCATAAATGCAAACAGACAGGAAATGTAAGCTTTATTGACACATTAGAGCTCTGATAATTAATATCCTCAAGGTAAGTGGAAATAAATGTGAGAACTAATTTCCTAAGTAGAGTTTAGAAGTAACTGATCTACACTTACAGTAAGAATATTTTCTTTATTCTGGTTCAATGCCATCAGTTTTATACTTACATAACCTGCTTAGTATGTGGCCAGTGATAGCCATACTCCATAAAGCAAGGTGATTAAATGCCACAAAGTCACAACACTAGACAGAGTCTTTAGGGGGTATTGTTTCCATAAAGCATTCTCTGCTCTGTTCCAGATCTGACTGATATTGCAGGCAAGACTAAGTTGTTTGGGGGTCAAAATAGTTAAGTAAGCTAACAAAACCTAATGCAGTTTTTCAAATATATAAAAAAGGATGTATCAGCTCACAGAACATTTTTCTTTGCCCTTCAACAGAAAGAAAGAGCTGGTAAATAAAATACTTTTTGTACAGCTGATCACTTCGTAGGTGAATGCTTCATCCTTTCCTCCTCCTTAGTACTATTCATTTATTGATCTATCTATCTATTTATTCATTCATTCATTCAGTGCTGGAGATTGACCCCAGGGCCTTGGCATGCTGGGCAAGCAGTCCACTATTGAGTTACATTACCAGCCTCCACTCTTGAAAGTGAACTTGCTCTCCAAATCACACTGGGATTTTTCCATTCCTCTTCAAAGCAAATCTAAGAATTATCTAAAAGTATTCCTGAATCACTATAATTCAAAAATTTAACTATTAAGAACTCCTGTAATTTTGTGCAGCTGTCTGTTCATTTAACACTCTAGTAGAGGAGGTATACTTTCTTAAAATCATGACACTAAGTATTAGGGCTAAGTAAAGCAGTATAATATACTTAAATTCATTAAACAAGCATTTATTTCATGGGTACAAATAAATGTCTTCAACCACTAAAGAATATAAACAAAGGGAACTTTAGGTAATAATAAAGTACTATACATTTCAAAAAGCTAAGAAAAAGAGTTTGAGAGTTTTCACCCTAGGAAATAATAACTGTTTGAGGAGATAGATGTCTACTTGAGTTAAACATTTCACAAGGTATATATGTATCAAAACACCTCATGGTCCCCCATGAAAATGTACAGTGTTTATGTTTTTATGTACCAGCTTAAACTAAGTTAAAAAAATAGAAAATAAATCAAATTATTATTAAATATTTGACATAGGCTATGTTAATCACTTACTTCCATCTCCAGAATAAACAAATTCCTAACAACATTAACAGAGTATTGAGTTTGTAGGTGAGTCAAATGGCGGGGTTTCTTGGGCAGTGATTTGGATGGGTTACATTAATAGTGATCTTACTCAATCCTGTTTGCCTACGCCTCCTGAAAAAGTCTGTTCTATTGCAAACTGACACACAGTCTTTTCTGGAGAAAAATTTGTCTAATTTTACTCCAGATTTTATATTGCTAGGAAATCTATGTAGGATTCAGAGAGCATTACAGTATTTAATTCACCACTATACATTAAGTAGTCTTTATTAAAAAGGAATTTATAATCATAATTTAAAAATTCAGAAAATACTAAGATCTTTGAAGTAAATAATGAAATCTTTTTTTCTTTGCCTTACAAATGCCTATTCCTCATCTCATGATAAGTATTGTTAGTAGTTTGGGGGGTATTTTTCCAGCCCTTTTTTGCATGCATATACAAATATAAAAGCATGTGTGCATATGTTCTTTTTAATGTAATCAGACAATTTATAATGATCTCTAACTTACTGCTTCCACATAAAATTATTATTATGTACCCCGAGGCCCTCACCACAGTCTTGATCTTGAATATATATATATATATATATATATATATATATATATATATATATATATTCTTTTTTTTTTCCTCTACAGTATTGAGTTGTAAAACTGGAACCTGATGCATCCAATCCCATACCATCCTTATTGCAATGCAAATTCTTGCACCTTAAATGGGCACTTATATTTGTCACTCCTATCACAATAAAAGCCCCTGTATTTAATGAGCGATTATTGAGTAAATTTTATTGGAGATATCATTCCAAAAGACATATAAATTTCATACTTCTAAAATTTTAATGTCTTCTTACAACATCGTTAGGAAGTTCTTGCAATCTCTACCCAAGGGAGAAGATGATACTAATTTTCCTGTGTTTGAAATAACATGAGATTTTATAAAGGATCCCAGTATTTGTCAGTGTAGTGAGTGAAAAAGCAGCTAGATTTTGCTTCAATTGGCATATTTTAATTAGGTATGTGACCCTTTCTGGTCATTTATATGTTTTGTGTGTATTTGAGAAAGAGAGGGAAAAATACCTGGTTTTCCAGTTCCTTGCACATTTTATACAACTGTTCATTGTTTTCTTAATAAATTATTAATATTTATTTATAAATTAAGGAATTTATATTTTTGTCACAGGTATTGAACACTTACCAGAGTTTACTGATTTAAAAACAATTATGAGAATTTGTTAAGAAGCAGCATCAAGCTTTCTTATGTCAAAATGTAGCTCTTCATCTTAATCTGATCTTATTTTCCATCACTAATTTTGAAGATTTATATATATTATGAACTAAATATCACATATAAATGCGTATAATTTTGTACTCTGTTCTCTTCCACTGATTTTTCAGCCCCTAAGCCATTATATGGTTTTGATACATAGAGCTTAACAAACTTAACAGGAATAACTCACTACCCTTCAACAATTCTTCTTCTTCTCCTCTTCCTCCTCCTCCTCCTCCTCCTCCTCCTCCTCCTCCTCCTCCTCCTCCTTCTTCTAAGCTTATTTACTTATACTCATGTAAGTTTTTTTTCCCCCAAGATCTAAATAAAGAGATAGAGGGGGATGACACAGAGAAGTACAGAAAATTGTGATGGTACTTTCATTTAAACATTGCATTTATATGTGAATTTAAATGAGTTGACATCTCAATTTCAATGTAAGCACACAAAATACCATATTCTAGTTACTAAAGTTTTGTTCTTTATCTCAATAAAATTTTAATTTTTATAAATATCTTGCAAATTTTCTCTTAGGTTTATTTCTAGGTATTTGGTGGTTACTAGCCTTAAAAAAGTATCTTCATATACAGGAATTTATTTTTTCAGCTAATCCTCAATTTGACCAGGTCACAGGACTGATTGATTCTGGCTAATGATTCTCATTAATTCCATTCTTTCTCTTATCTCACAAATCCATATATTTCTCAGTCATCTCATAAATTAAAAAATATAAATAATATTAAAATCTGTTCTCTTCTCTTTAATGCTATACATTATAGCCAAATTCAAACTTGTTATCACATATTCCCTGAACTAAATCATGCTCAGTTTCATCCTTTATTAAAGTAGGAATCTGTACATTTTATCTTTGCATTTAAAACTCCTCAGTGGTTTCTAGAATGTACAAATTAAAAAAAAAAACCCTCTAGGTTTCTTAAACTTGCAACAGGGCCTCTCAAACCTTATCTTGCTTCTCTCTAATTCACATTTCATACTTCATAATTGCTCAACCAGGCTCCCTGAAGTTTCTGTCTCTGTACTTTGAACTTCCTATCATCTCATATCTTCACAGCATGGACCCAGAATGATCTCACCCTTCACATGAATGTCTTGAATTATCCCTCTAGAATAAGCTTCAAAGTTCTTACAGCTTCAGACTGAACTGTATACATTATCTCATTACTCTCCTGATACCCGGTGTATAAACTTATCTCACTTTATATTACTCTTAGTATATAAACTTATCTCACTTTATATTACACTTTGTATTACAGTTATTGCTTAAACAATTATCAACCAAAAACATAAAAGTTTTGAAAATATTATCTCTTGCTTATCTTAGAACTTTTTTGTGATGAGTGAATGGGAAAATCAAATATTATTAAAGACTAGTATGGGCCAGGCACTCAGTTGGAGGTGCTGCTTATACAGTGGTAGATGAAATACCTGCCTTCATAGGGTTACACTGCTGTAGATAAAGCCAGTCAATAAAAATAAACAAGTAAATACATAGTATATCAGGGATTTGTAAAGCTGGAATGAATAGAAAATATGGTATTTCAGGCCAGATAGCTTTGATTTTTGGAGACACAATTCTTCTCAAACCTGATCAATAGATTCACTTCAGTTTTAAGAAAAATCCAAATTTCATTTATAGAATTGAGAAGCTGATTCCATGTATTGTATTTCATAATAAAAATAAACTTAATGACAATCTCAAAAGGTGGCAGGATCAGTAAATTTCAGATCCAAGTGAGAATGAAAATTGTTTCAGTAAAGTTGTGGAGGGATTGATTTGACAAAAGAGAACATGGCTAGACCCAGAAGGGAGTAATTACGAAATGGGCAATGATAAGTTTGAGAATGTGTCCACAGATATATGGAAGTGTCAGGATGAGCGAAAAACAAGATCATTACAGCTTAAATATCTGAGCAACCAGGTTGTTGGGAGAACCACCCATACAGATACTGAAACCACCAAGAATCATGACAGGAGAAATTTTTGGAAGAAATACAAAGAACCAGGAGGTAAAACCTATAAAGGATGATGAAGAACAATCTTGGGTTCTGTGAAAAATTATTCTTTCAAATGTGACCCACAAATTTTTGTTACTCATCTGCAGGAAATATAGAAATGGAAAGTAAACTTTTCCCACACTTTTATTACAATTCCATAGAGGATGCTTTTATACTTCATCTAATATTTTAGAGATTCAACTTCTGTGCTCGCTTCTTGTATTTATTTATTTGTTATTGATCAATCAAAAATTGGGGCAAAGAAAAGATCAATCTTTCTCCCCAAGTAGTTTGATAAGCATTGCTGAATTTGACGGCTACAAGTGGGGGTTGAGGGTAATTTTCTAACATGACTCAAGAAAGCTAGTGGTTTACATAAAGAAAGAATAGTTGATAGTCCAAAATTGACAACCAACTAATTCTAGTTTGCCTCTGACTTTCTTAGTTTTAGCACTGAAAATTTCATGTCCCAGAAAACCCCTCAGTCCCAGGCAAACTAGAATGGGAGCAAAGAGGACATCTACCCCACCTTGAGATTCAGTGATATGGGTGATGATGGGGAAACACTGCTACACCCTCCAATCTTCTACCAGTGTTATGAAGGCCAGTGTTAGGACAGCTTCATCTGAAGAACCAAGGACTGCGTGAATCCATTTTTAATCCAAGAGCACAAAGACTTCTTTACTACACCATAGACATAATAAAAGAGGCTTCCCCAGTCCCGTAGTTTAAATGTTCACCACCAAAACTAATGCTGGAGTTTTATTTTTATTTTAATAGTACTAAAAGATGGAAAATTTAAGAGATGATTATTAGGTCATGAAACCTTAGACTTCATGTTGACCAAAGCAACATGGGAATAGCTAAGTAGTCACTGGAGTAAATTCTATATAAAAAGCACAAGTTGAACCAGATTCTCTGTCTCCCATAGACATTTGCCCTTCTGCTTTGTTTAACACAGCATGAAGTTCCACCCTTGATGCTGATGCCAGGCTCCTAGACTTCCCAGAGTCCAGAACTGGGTTGAAGAAACTTTTATGGTTTATATATTACCCAGTCTATAGGATTCAGTTCTAGCAAAGAAAATGGACTAAAACATCCTACAATACCCAAAGCACTCAGCCCAGGGCAGAGTGGAAGCCACAAAGGGAGCATGCGGTCCTTAGAGCGGGCACAACACATTTTATCTCCTAAAGACTACACAGATGTACACCAATAGTTATTAATGCAAAATTTTATACTAACACAGATGAAAAATTTGAATATATTAAGCAATGAATGTCAGCAGATTATTTGTAGGCCAGTCCTTCTAGAATGTGTAATTTAATCACAACTTCTTCTCATCCAAGGTCTAGCATCTCATATTAGCAATTTCAATTCTTTAGGTCAGCTTCAAAGAGGTTAATACCACCTACATTTGCCAAAAGAAATCTGTAATAGGAAGTCATTTAAATAATTTATACCAAGGACTGGATTTATGTACCATCTGTTAAATACACCTCCTTACCTGTTGTGCAACTGATCCAAGAAGGTGAATTAAAATAAGAAAAGTTTGCTTCATGAGTCTGCAATTAGAACATGGGTAGCTGAGTGGCCTTAAGAAACCATTCAGCCCCTGAGTTGAGGTTTGGTGAGGCAGTGTCTGTTCTAAATAGATCTAGCTGCCCAGTGGAGAAATGGGTTTTGTGAGTAGTAAGGACATCTTATCTTCTGATGGATGCTAAAGAGACAATGACAAATTGTTACTTTCTAACTTTCATTTTTTCTAGACCCCTTGGGAACCATCAACTTTCAGTTTGCATTTGTTATCATGACCTTATCTTTTCCACATTTCAACCTGCAATTCCCAAGCGAACAGGTTATTTTTCATTGATTACAGTTTAGGTTGGCTGCTTAGAGATGCATCTAAATTGTCTAAAAATGGCACTGTGCTATCAGATTCCTCTGCGAAACTTTCCTATAAACAGAATAGAACCTTATGGACTCCTGGGTAATACCACACATGCAGTACACATACAATCCTGTCAATTCCTGTTGAAGAGAGTGGCAATAACTTCCCTGTCCCAAAATCGAGTGTTTTATCTTCTTATCAACAGAATAGCATCTCTACAAAGAACAAACCCCCATCTGCACAATTCCACCACATGCCCTCTTATTAAGCTGCAACACTGCCTTAGTGTGATATCCTACTGGACTCTTATGGGTGATGTGTTGGCAGTGATCTCAAACTACTTGGTTAATTACCTACTGATTTTGATCCAGTTAATAACATCCATTATGATATAGATTCAGTGGCAGAGGGGTGGGCCCCCAAATCCCACATTTATAGCACGCATGGTGTGAGTTCAGAGACCCCATTCTGAATAGCAAGTATTTAGAGGCTTTGTAATTACCCATTGTGTCCCATCATCCTATATATAGAATACCTGTAAAGACCTGAACTAGCAATTTTATAGGTGTCCTAAAAAATTATAGGTTCTTATAAGTGTCCTGTATATAAGACATGGGATATAAGGTGTTAATATAATTTCTGAGTAATGTTTTGAATATATCCCAGAAACAATGACTCCCACCAGGGGACTTCTGTCATGTATGGTTCTCCACAGGTTGGTCTCCCTGCAGTGGACCCTACTATAGGCTTTTCCAGTCATGTTTCTGATGTCTCTTACCACTTTGAAAAGTTGGACACTTTGAAAAGCTAGAGAGCTCAAGATAACATGGTTGTTAAGAGCCTGGATATTTAAATGCCAAGTGATCTGAAGCATTTTTCTTAATTTGAGGTTTTGTGCAAAGCCTCAGTTTCCCCAATTAAAGTGAACAAATAATAATGAAATGAATAAACAGTGTCAATAATACCACTGGAGTGCTATCAGGTATAATGAGATGATTGATTTCAAATGCAAGTTAACAGTATGTATCAATTATAGTTAATGATGTTATTATGACCTTATTATATGATTCTTTCACCTTGTTTTACTTCATGGAGTCAATATCATATCTGTCCTTCAGTGCTTTTCTGATTCCAAGGCATCTTGCACAATTTAGTTTAAGATGAGGCTTTATTCCCTAATGAGGCTATGTCAAAAGTTGATCCTGTAGCATCTGTCACTACCTCTAAATAATAACTGAATCTTGACCTCAAAAAGCTTGTTCAAGTCTCAGGACCCTCTTGGTATTCTGGTCCCACCTCAAAGCTTTGGGTACTCACACAGCTTGAACTTGTAATTCACAATTTTCCCAATTATTTCTGATATTCTTTAAGAGACTTAGGAAAAACACAGTTTTTGGCTTAGAGCAGAAGCCATCGTCCAGCGCACATGTTTGGCAGCTGCTAGGTGTTAGCAGGATGTTAAGTGAGAGAGGTAAAGTAGCATATGATAATTCTATTCCTTAGATTAGCTGCCTATGATAAGTAGATTTTTTTTTCTTCTGCATTTAGCAACTAAAAAAGAACTTCAGGAATGGCTTAATTAATCCTTGAGTCATGTCAATTTTACCCTTCAGTGGATAGGCACTAAGAATTTGTATTTAATAAAACTCTTTTCTTTTACATCACCTGCTGATTTCTGCAGGAGACCTACCTAACCCAGTAATTTGTATTCCTATTTTAAAATTATGTATTAGCAACATCTCGGTGATGACTATTAATGGACCTCTCCAGGTGCAGGAACAAAGAGTCCTGTTTCCCTTTTGCCATGAGGCACGTTTTTGCTCTTGGGCAACCTGAAGTTCACAGATTGGTTTGTCTGTGTAACTTCCAGAGGAGCTTCTACTTCATCTTAGAAGAGGAATATCATAGGGAATCCACCAGAATTTGCATAAAATAAATTTTGTCTTTTAAATTTTCAGTCTCTTTTGGTTATAATTCTTTCCAAGACGCACAGTGTTCATAATGGGAAAAATGTGAGAACTGTGACTGGTCAAAGGGGATGGAAAGGAGGAAAGGGGAGGGGGTATGGAGACAGGAAAGATGGTGGAATGAGATGGACATCATTACCCTAGGGACATGTATGACTTCACATAGGTGTGACACTACATAGTGTACACCAGAGAAATGAAAAGTTGCGCTGAAATTGTGTATGATGAATCAAAATGCATTCTGATGTCAAATATATCTAATTAGAATAACTAAATAAATATTTTTTAAAAGTTATACATTTTTAGGAACTCTGAAAATTCCTCACTTAAATTAAAAACCTATATCACAGTTCTTTGCTTTCTATGATAAAGGATGGCAATGAATGCTATAAATGTGAGGCTTTCAAATTTAAGACAAAGAGCAAGACCATTCCCGGAGTAACTAAAGCAAGCAACTTAAACATCACAAATTCCTCTTGGACTTTCTGAGAAAGTCTGATGAATACAGCACCATTTTTTCTGTCTTTACTTCCCAGTCAGATTTATATTCCAATCAGTCCAGCAAATGAATCCATGGAAGGAATTTTACAGAGGCAGGATTTTTGTATGACCACAGGAGGCCTGGAGAACTCTGCATATGTAAATATGAACTTCCTGTTTGGATGTCACCAAGAGTCCACAATGCCATCTTGCATAAGGACTGTGCATTTGGGAAGACAAGAGACTCATGCTGAGTATCCAAGTCTGTGCCATTCAGTTCTGTCCAACTAACCTCACAATGCTACTTAGAGCTTTTCTTTTACTAAAGGAATCATTTTAGGACACCATGTAACAATTGGTACCAAGTTGACCATAATGTAACATTAACATATAAAAGGGAGTATATTTTTAAACAAATGTATCTCAATTGAAATAGCAATTTATTATTATTATTTTTTAGATTTTTTAACAATTTGACTGCACATTTTTTCACATAAATATTATTGAGTTTTAAGATCTATTGATCAGCGCATTTTTTAAAGTCAGCTGTAAACATCAGTATTCTCTCCCATAAGGATTTGATTCCAACATCAGTGAAAAAATGTCAGTCACGCTTGTGAATGTGCAGATACACACACTGACTGGCTGACTTTTTTGACGGATTTGTCTCCTGTAAGGATCCAGCTGGTGCAATTGTGGACATGGCCTATGTATCAAATGTTGTCAGGCTCAGACGAAGACTAGCATACTTTCTTAGCATCACTAAGAGCTATCTTCATAAAGCTGTCAACATTGCCAAATATAGCTTGCTGGAGTTTGAGAAGTTGAAGGTGAAGAGGATTTGTGATACATGTCAAGAAATGATTAGAGGAATAGCAATGGTATATTAATTTACACTTGCTGTTTTCTCATGTGATTCTTGATAAATAAGATCTAAGTATTTTTCAGAGTTTGTTCAACCTTCAGTTAACCAAAGTGTGAAAAAGAAGTTGTGATATTGCTATAATTGAACATGTTGGAATTAAAGTTGGGGTTTTCCTGATTTATTCCTATATAAACTATATGATTCACATGTTTTCGACAAACTACACACATATACACACATACACACAATTTATATATTTGCCTCAGTTGATCAGGTGACATTGTTTTGTTTTATAAAATAGTTTCTTACAAATTGTACAACATACTATTCAGCACTCATTATGCTGCTTTACTTTGAATTTGCAATTCTTCATATATTGTCCTTTACATTTCTTAGAATTATTTGAAATGTCTATTTTTGTTATTGAAACAGATTAAAGTTTAATGTAATAACAGGCTTCTACATTCATTGTGTTTCCAATATTTAGAAAACAGTGTTGAACATAGAAGAATCACGAGATCAATGAATAACAAATATATGCAGATGTATTTATTGAATGCCCCTATGGGTCATATATGGACATAGGACTCACCAAAGGTAAATATTTTTTAATAGTATCTGACATAGTCTTTCAGAATACACATATACAAACACACACACACACACACACATAATTTGCAAAAAAAAAAACCCACTGTTTAATGCACACAGTTGTTTTGTGATTTAAATAAACAATTCATCTTCCATATCAGAATATAACACTTTGACTTCATTCTCATTAATGGTTGAAGAGTATTATATTGTAAAAATATGCTAAAATGTTTTTTCAGTTTCCTTTCAGTGGTAATGATTCCCACATATCTTTTCTGGGACAAATGAAGAACAAACAGTTAAGATCCTTGAACACATATTAGACACAATCTTGTACATGTACCTGTGGGGATTATTCTTATCCATAGAATTCCCAGATTAAAGAGTGTGACTGTTTCTCAGTTTCGTGAATATTGACTACTTTTCCTTCACAATCTTTGTACTAATTTGAGTTTTCACAGTGCATTAGATACCATCTAGTGCTGATGCTATTAGTAACTTTTGTTGCCCCATTGATATATGAAAATTATTAAAAAAATTTCTTCCCAGAGTATTCTGAATAGTTCAAATTAGGGCTAGAAAAAGAAACACACAACACAAATTTTTATAATTTGTGGTTTAGGAACACTTGAAACTATGTTTATGTGGACTCCTTCATTTGCTTTCCCCTGGGAAAATCTTCATATTAAAAACATTAATGTTTTTATTAGTGAATTTTAGTTACATAGGATATTGTTTTCATTCTAATCATTGTAGCTATTACTTCTTTATACTTCCACCTATTTGTTTATTTCATCAAAGGTAATTATATAAAGTGAAGTAATTTGTTTCTATGGTATAACTTTGGGACAATCCTAAATTAGGATAGGTACACTTATGCTGTAGTAACAATAACCTCCAAAATCCAGTTGCTAGAGAACATAAAGTTTATTTAGATTGTTTGAATTTCATGACTCTTCTGTCTTAACATATGCCTGAATCATCTTCATGGCAGGGCAACTAGGAACATGAAGAAATTAACCATCAGCTCTTTAGTTATAGTCTAGTGTTAGAAGATAACATTTATTCTGCCTAATCATAAAGGTACCAGGATACTTGGACAAACACATGTAATAATTACTGCCTCTGCCACACATATCTACATATTGAATTTTTAAGGTTTAAAAGACTAGCAGTTATGATTGGCATATGTCTGATGCTGCTCTAAGAAATATATATGTGTTATCCCCTTTAATCCTCACGGAAATCCTATCAAACATTGTAAAACTAAATCACAGAGAGAGGTTCCACAACTTGCTCAATATTATTCAGAGAATTAGAGGAGTATAATTTCAGCAGTGTGACATCAGAGTACATGATTTTACCCACTATTCCACAATTCCTTTTTCATCTTTTCACTTAACTCACACAAATACTTACCAATCCCCTCTAGAGGGATTCTATATGTGTTAACGATCTAATTCTGGTCCCAGCAAGGTACCTGGCTGGAAAGGTAGGCAGAATTCATAACTGTAAAAGGTATTGATCCCTGAAATTGATCATTCAATGTCAATTACAATATGGTAACCATTGCCCTCTTTTTACATTTCTGTGTTAAGATTCTAAAAGATTGACTTCTTTAGGAAAATGGTGTTGACCGTTTCCACTGTAGTAGGTCCTTCTTTCATGCTAGTGTTAAGACACCTTGCCTAAAGATGATCCTCTTCATAGTACTTCCCATGGTTTTTAGATGCCCTTTGGTCTTTTCTGTTATGATATTATGATTGAAAGATACATGTGGGCATGTGTATCTTTAGATGCCAGCAGGAAGGCCAAAGCACCATGAAGGCATTTATTTCTTTATTTTTATTCTCTATATGCTTTTTAATAATAGGCTATTTCCCCTAGTTTCAATTGCCTTAATCTAGCCATACATTTTATCAGAAAAAAAGAGAATTTGTTTCTTTGCAGCTTCTAGAATTATTCAGTATCATAGCAAGTATTAATTAGTAAAAACATGTATTAGGTATTCCTCAATCATAAAAGAAAATAAACAAGACTAGGTAGAGGCCTTAAAAATATACACTGCCATAGATACTTGCCCCTCTGATTTTAATAAGATTTTTCACTTCACACATAAAATAAAGCCATCTTGTCAGATTGTAAATCAAGTATTTTTTACAAAAATTAAGGTTGTAGGTGTTTCTCTAAAAGATATATCTTGACATGTCTTTACCTAGTTTGTTCTCTTAGTAGGCATTGATTCTTCAGCTGAATAACCTACCTTAAATAATTGGTGTTAGGATAAAAAAATATTCTCCCCCTGGATATCAGCATCCATTATGTTGCAAAACATCGATACATTCTCAAAGAAGTCCAAGGATGTATTTTGAATTTCCCTGATTTGTTTCTTGGCTAAAGTGAGTGATTACATTTTCAGGTAACGTGAACAAATACAATTTTAAATGGCCATCTTCTGCTTTTCAGGGTTAACTTCATTTTGTTCTCTTGTGTATTTATCAGCCCATCAAAACACTTAAAAGTAACTGGCATATGTTCTTGTTCTACTTTTCCAGTACATACTATTTGAAAACATACCAGGTATTTCAGCTTTAATTATTGCTGGTGCTTTTCTCTGTGGCCTATGATAATATCATAGAAGATGAGTCCCATATCATTTGTAGTCTGTGTTCATCTTTACAAAACCTCCTGGCTCTGCAGACATCTCTGTGGAACAGAAACCTCAATTGTATTTAGCCTGTTACCTCCAGCTGATTTTGGGTTTGACTTGACATATCCTGCTTTTACACTGTGGTGTTTTCCATGTTTTTGTTGAACTGTTTGCTAAGGGAGAAATCTGGCTCCCTTAGCACTTTTTTTCTTTTATCAAGAGCATCAACCTAACCACACTGTTGGAAAATTATCTCTTTCTGTCTCACTTCAATTCAATTGGCAAGTGTATAGAAACTAACCCTTAGTATTTCTCATTTGTATTCTAAACATTATTTTATAATGCCTGGTGAAGATATTGTCAACTATGCTACCAGCTAAGGGCTTGTAAGAAAGATCATAAATGATAAAGTGCTGTCAACTTGCGTTATGTTATGACTTGGTCTACTGATATATTTCTTTAGCTGTAAGATGTTACCTAGAGAATCTTAGCACTGGAATGGGCCAGAAAACATGTGGAAAAACAGCCTCATTTTATAGAGAAGTAAGCAAAAAATGGTCCAGAGAGGATGAAAAATCTGCATAAACTCACATGATAATTGAAGACAGAGTGGTGAACAAGAGCACAGGGATCTAGAGTCACTTCTGCCTGCACCACACCAGAAAGCTTCCCTCTTCTGTAATAGTCTCTAGTGAATATTTGACATGGGGGATGTTTGGTATTCATGCACATGTTTTGAGGGAGTCCAGTGAAAGACAACAGGACATTTCACTTCCCTACATAGAAACTAAAAAGAGGTTAGATACACCTTTCCTCTTCTGCTATATGATCTTAGCCTTGCCATTAAGAAGACCCGGTTTGATTATTGCAAGTGAAGTGAAGGGAAGGTTCAGAGAAGATTGTTTTAATGATCCCTGCAGTGGAGTGGAGAGTCCAGTGTTGGTGTGGCCATTGGTGATGTACGGGTTGCTTTGGCCCTGCCTTGTTTAGCTCTTGTCACACCCTGCATCTGGCCTTTCTGTATATTTCTGTGAGACATACTCCACATTTCCAAAGCACTTTTTTTTTCACTCTTTAAGACAATCAGAGCTCTGTTGGCTGTTTGTGACTAATAGAGTAGCTGTAATAAACCCATTAGGGATGCTGCTGCTGATTTACTTGGCATAAACACAATTTCTCTTCCCTCTTGTATCTTGTCAGATCTCTCTTTTTTTTTATTCAAATTAAATCCCTGTGTCTATCGTACAGCACCTGATACTATAAAAGTATTACAACAGCAGTTGTAAAATGAAGAAAACATGAATAAAGAAGGGAGGAAGGAAAAGGAGAGATGATGGAGACAGAATTTAGTACTCATCAGCATGTTAAGGACACTTAACACCCATAATTTAGGGACATTACCTAGGGATGAACATTAACCAGGAATAAAGAATAAATAGAAGTGAGAAAGGAGCCCAGACTAGATTCTGGGTATATTCCAATATTTACATTTCATATGATGAAGGCAATTCACTAAAATGAGTCAGAAAGACCAGCCAATGAGGCAGGAGAAGAAATCAAGGGTCACAGAGGCTAAAGCAAAGAAGGAAGCAGACCCTTGTAATCAAAGGCCAATGCTAGTTCAAATAAGAGAAAGCAGAAAAATAGCCTTTAGCTTCGACATCACCCTTAATTAATACACTTGTCCCTCAGTATCTAAGGAAGACTGGTTCCAGGATGCCTCAGGCACCAAAATCTATAAATGCTTAAGTCCCTTATATAAAATGGCACAATATTTGCATAGATCTTATTCACATATTCCAAGATTCTTTAAACTATCTCTAGATTACTTATAATACCTAACACAGTATAAATGCTAAGTAAATAGCTGTTATATTGCATTGTTTAGAAAATAATGTAAAGAAATTTTAAAAAATCTGTATATTAAATACAAACTCAATTTTTGTTTTTGATCCATGGTTGATCAAATCCATAGATACAGGAACTGCAGATACAGAACTCACAGATATAGAGAGCCAACTGTACATACCTTAGTGGCTTTTGTTAGTATCAGTGTAGTGGTACAAAGGACAGTATTCAGAGTGGGTAGAGGAAGGATCTCTTGATAAATAAGAAGGGGCAGCAGCTATAGGAATTATTTATTTATTTATTGTGGTACTGGGGATCAAAATCAGAGCCTCACACATGTTAGGCAAGTGCTCTACCCCTGAACGATACCTCAGCCCTTACCTTTCAAGATGCATCTCTGCAAAGAGAAAACAGGTCAGTAACCAGAGTGAGCTGTGTCATCACTAACGTACCCTCAGAGTTAGGTCTTTGTGGTCCTCCTAACCCTATTCAAGTTGCCTTCTATTGTCACTGCATTGCTGGTGCTCTCCAGTACATGTGCAGACTCTTCATGCCTGATTTCACTCATTCTGATTGCTTCAATGAATTCATATACTTAATTATACACTTAATTCCAGCTGTCTCTTTTCCTCTAAACACAAAAGTCTTACAAGTCCTTCAAATTTAACAAGCTCTCTCAAGGCAATCTCACACTGGCTCTCTTTCTTTTGTGGGGTCCTCTGAAAACACTCAAATCATGTGTCCTGGCAAATCCTGGGAGTGGGATGATGATTCATTGTCAGCTTAGCAATTTTTCCTTTGTCCTGTTTGTTCCAGTTACCCAGTTTGTTACATATTATAGAATAATATAAAATTATGGAATATGTTAACCAAATGTAAATATAAATATATGAGCTACATAGTGTGTGACTTAATATATATGAAAAATAAATATATTTCATATGATAAATAATTAGTAATAAAAACAGGTTTGGCTAAGACTCTTATAAGACTGTTGGGTCTACCCCCTTTAGGAACCACACCTCAACTGACTTGAAATAAAGAGCTAGAACCCTCCACATATAGCACCTGCCTCTTCTTAACATTAGTGATGGGGAGCAAGGTATAATACATTTCAAAAATCTTCCTCAAAATCCTCATTTACAATAATGTCTGGAGCTTTTATACCTGAACTTGAGAAAGGTGCTCAATTACCATGAAGATCTATTTAGAAAAAACCTTAAAATATATGACTTTGGTACTTTTTAAAACTTTTTTTTGAGATGTAATTGATATACAATATCTTGTACATATTTAATAATAGAGTTTTATGAACTTGAACATATGTGTGTTCCATGGGATCGTCAGCACAATCAGGTACTAAACATGTCCATTTGGAAATAATGGATTTTGACTCTTTTTTTTTTTTAGAAAATTCTTTCTCTTGTACCTTGCTCCCTCAACATTTCCCTTTACATTCTTCCATGATGCAAACTACAAAGCCAAATTTTTCTTTTTTTTTTTTTTGTATCTTAGGCCTTCTCTGACTCCTTAATCCTCACTAAGTGACAGAAAGCAGAGGCTAAGAGATAAGACTGAGAGATAAGGCTCAACTAAAAGCTGAGTGATAAGAACAAACTTAATTCAGTTAGAACTCTCTCTTTTTATTCAGCCCTTATGTCCATTTCGTTATACCAAAGTTCAACTTCTCTTCCTGGAATATATTTCTCAAATCTGTCCTACCATCTTTTATCCAACTGTGATTGCCCTTCTTCAGGTCTTCAGATGGATCACAGGGATTGTTTTAACCATTTTATCATCCTCCAGTCTCAATTTTCCAAGCCATTTTAATTGCTTGTCAAAATCATATATCTGGGTCCATCATTTCTTTCCTGAAAAATCCTTCAAGGACATCCCATTGCCTACTGTCAACTAAACTTCTTCACAAATTGATCTCTAATAACCTTCACAATTACTTCCTTCCCAAATTTACTCATACATGCTAACCTCCAGCAGTATTGCATTGTAGTTTGCACAGAGGGGCGACAGCAAGGCACTTCTTAAACTACTGGAGATAAAAAAGTAAATAAAGCAAAATTATCTTCTCTGCTATGGTTTGCATCTGGAATATCCTCCAAAAGCTAATGTGTTAAAGGCCATGCAGCAGTGTTCAGAGGTGAAAAATCATTGGATCATGAGAGGTATGATTTCATTATTGGGTTGATCCATTTAATAATCAATAATTTGAATGAATCAATAATTTGAATGGACTTCTGGGGGTAGTAACTGTAGGTAGGTGGGTATGGTTGGAGGAAAAAGTTGCTGAGGGCATTGGCATTGCGAACTATATCTATCCCTGGCCCCTTCCAGTATTTTTCTCTGTATCTGGGCTGCCATGAGATGAGCTGCTTTCTTCTCACCTTGAGCCATGATGTTCTGCTTCACCTCTGGCCCCAGAGCACCACTCAAACCATGAGCCAAATAAACTTTTCCACCTCTAAGTTGTTCTTGTTAGGTTTTTTGGTTCCACAAACACAAAGCTGACTAACATACTCTTAAAGTTAGACTATAAAACCATAGCACAATAGCAGAGATACATGAAGGAAAGCCACCTTAAATTTGTATCCTCATGGGTTCATCATGTCAACAAGCCAGCAGAGGAAGAAAGGGATTACTGACAGTAGGACCTGAACCTAATCTTCATGGGGCATTAGACTTACAACTACCTAGTGAAAGCAATATGGTACACAAAAGTCAAGCATTCATTCGCTGTGAGCTTCCTGGTGCTTTCAAATCTGTTGGTAAACATAATGGGCCAATTACAGGAACAGCTCAAAAAGGGTTCTGATATCTCAGGGATAAAGATCTGAGAACTAAGAAAAATTGAGGGGAATTTAACAATGATTGTTAGACAAAAAGAAGGTTGATATCATTTGAATGCCTCCCAAATGTTATGCTGCTATTTAATAGTGATTAAAATCATATAAAGGGGTGAGATATCTAAGAGGGGAATGTGTCATGAGGGCATCTCTCTCACTGGTGGATTTATTCTATTATCATGGGAGTGGGTGCATAATTAGAGATATCATGGAAATCTTTCCTGAGAGGGTGGAGACATTGATGAATGGATATTAAGTTATAGTTTGATAAGAATAAGAAGTTCAGGTATTCTATTGCACAGTATTGTGACTGTAGATAATGATGTTTTTTTTAAAAAAAACTTTAGTAAAGAATCTTTGAGTGTTTTCATCATAAAAATATGATAAATGTTTGAAGACATAGATATATGTACCCTATTTGAACATTGCATGATATATATATATATATATGTGTGTGTGTGTGTGTGTGTGTGTGTGTGTGTGTGTGTATGTATCGAAGCATCACATGGTACACCATAAAAGTGCACGTTTTTCAGTTTTAATGTATCAGTTAAAATAAAAACCTAAAAGGATGAGTTTGCCCAATTTCTCTCTTTCTCACACATGCTTGCTTGCGTTTCCACCATGTTACACCAGAGCATGTAGTCCCTTGTCAAGTGCCAGTGCCATGCTCTTGAACTCCCAGTCTCCAGAACTCTGATTCAAATATTTTCTTCATAAATTAATATGTGACATTTTGTTATAGCAGCAGAAAATGAACTAAGACAATGATAAATATCAATTCTTCAGAAGAGATTATGGTGGCATGTATAATATCATACCTACCACAGCTCTTCCCTCCTTCCATCTTCCTTCTTTCATTTTTATTCTTTCTTTTATTTTTCCCTTCCCTTTCCCTTCCCTTGTTTTTCTTTCTTTATTTATTTCTTCCTTCTTGCTTTTCTGGAAATTATGCATACATATAGATGCACTGATAATATCAAGCCTTTCTTTAAGCTCACCAGCTTAAGTGAAATAAACCAGCACAGAAAGACAAACACTGCATATTCTTTTTCATATGTAGAAGCTAAAAAAGTTGATCAGAATGCAGAATAGTGATTACTAGAAGTTGGGAAGAATTGGAGAGAGAGTAGATAAAGAGGGGCTGGATATTATCAGTGCATCTATATATAGTGACCAAATGCCATACTGAACCCTATTAGTATCCACAATCAATACATATATTCAATAAATAATAAAGATCCAAAAAAAAGAACAATTGACAGGACAGATCCAATTTGACATGGGTCAAAGTGGATGTGAGCCAGGTACAGTAGCACCAGCCTGTAATCCCAACAACTCAGGAGGTGGAGGCAGGAAGATTCCAAATTCAAGAGCAGCCTCAGCCTAGCAGCAAAAGCTTGTCTCAAAACAAAAAAATAAAAAAAAAAATTAAAGAAGGGTTGGAGATATAGCTCAGTGCCAAAGTACCCCTGGGTTCAATTCCCAATAATATAAAAGAGGGTGTGCATTGTGAGTGGTGCAGGGGTTTATCTTCTCTGTACTCGGGACTTAAGTCATCATCACTGTTTCAGGGCTCATAGACTGTATGACTCCTGACTATTTTGTTATATTTTATCTATTATAATGCCCTAAGAAACATACTTTGCAGTTGGGGGTGGAGGTGTATGACAATGAGTACATGACCAGATGTCTATAGTCCTACCACACATTCTAACTCTCAGAAGCTTTTAGCCAAGTGTACCATTGAAATTGTCCCTTAAAAGCACAGCAGAAATGCTAGCATGAGCACTGTATAAAATCAATAAAGATGTGGCACATATATTGTTCTGGGGCAGGTTACTCAGAAAACATACCAAGTCCCAGTTTTGTCCAAATTGAACAGTCTTTATTTAGCTGGCCGGTGACTACTCCCCACAGGACCCATAACTGTCTCTTCAAGGAACAGTCCCGGAGCCTGAGCATTTTAGGATATTTAAAGGTAAAAACCACATCTGGGTTGACATAGCTGCAAGCAAGCAGGAACAGAAGCTGAATTGGGCAGTTAGTGAGACAATGCAGGTTGGCATAGCAGCGAACAGAGGGAAGGGGTCAAAATGACCCTAGTTCAGTACCCGTTAGGGAATAGTTACTAACGTCTAGACAATCAATCTCTGACAAGGTATATTGTCCAATAAAACTGGAAACCAAAGAGAACAATTTTACATTGTATAAGAATTGCTATTTTGTGTTGACAAGTATGTTATGCTAGGCAACTATTCATGGGTACAGAGGTGGGGCTGTTCCACGGGAGAAGAATTTCTTACATGATCTGGAGTCTCAGGGTAAAATGGAGTCTGTTTGGTCATTGCCCCTATAGCCTGGCCCATAACATTATGAGATGCTGTGTCTCTGATTACTAAACAAGATGTGTCTGGAAATCAAGGGTGGAAGTAAGAGGAAATCTCATTAACGATTTTCTTGGAAGATTTTGTCTTGATTTTCCCCAAAGTTCAATTTTTATCAGAAATTCAGAGATGAGAATGTTTCTTCCAGGGAACACAGTAAAAGGTCCTCAGTACCTAAACATAAGATGGTCACCTTTTCTGAATCTCATCTCTCTAGTGTCCCCACCCCAGATCTCAGGGCATTGATCTTAGCACAAAAACTAACAATGGCTTGTTTCCAAATCCATTAATTCCCCTGATCCTACCTGAAACCCAGGTTTTTATCCCATTCTGCCCTTTGTTTAGAAAGATAAATGTCTCTTTGAATTCTGCCCAAAGACCTTTTGGCTTTCACACTATACCTCAAGTAGGCAGTTAACTGACCTGAGCCTCTCATTTGATTTTTCCTTCAGTGTTTCAATGACATTTAACAAAAAGAAGCTAAATGCACAAGTCTTAACACTGCCACTGATCTCTAAAACACTAGATATATTATATAAGTAATGCATGGCCTTCAATCTGTGTTCCAACACACTTCATCAGGGGTAGGTATCTTACTAATTATGACATCATGGCATGTCCATTTGCCATTGTCAGTGAGGGTATCTCATTTTGAGGTTCTGATTATGGGGAACCAGCACTTCAACTAGCTACATGAATTCTAGGAGCCAGTATAGAATATGTTCTTCAAAATTGTCCCACTACATGGAAAAGAAAGCAGGATTTTTTTAAACACCAGGTCCGTAGTGCAATGGTTAAAGGATGGACCTCACAAGCTACCATTCCCCAGGCTTTGTGACTTACTGTGCTCACTAGCAAAGTGGTATTCTGAGATGAGATTAAAGTCCTCCAACAAAGAAACACAGGTACTTCAGCTGCCTCCTTTTTAGTGAACAAGGCAGAGGATACAGGCATCATGCCAACCACATCTGCTATTAGAGTCAGGTCGTGGAAATAGGTGTTTAAGATATTTCTCCCTTGGTAGTCAGCTTCTCTTCCAACGAATTCTTGACTTTCATACACCATTTGTTTCAAATTCCAAATCGGATGGCTGGAATTTTTCTAACGTCTTCATCAAATTAATTGCTCCCATGTTTTTTTTTTTTTAACTTGATAAATATGAGAGTGTCTTCCTCTGATCCCCGGCCTGGAAAACGATTCATCACTCCTGAGAATTTAGATTTCCCCTCTTCTCTAAAACATTATTGGTTTCCCGGATTCTCCCTGTTAATAAGTCACTCTCAGCATTGACGTTGATAGAATGGTACGCTTCTATTATGGTTCATATCACACTGCACTGCGTTTTCCCAGTTATGCCAGCAGGTTTTCAATGGCCTGACTCACCACACCTCAGCCTAGTGTCTGACGTGTACAGGTGGTTTTACTGTGAATTAAAGTCCATTAACTTTAAGTGTTGCTGTTCTCCTTTGGTTTAAGTGCTTAAATGAAAAGATGTAAAGTAGGTCTGATACATCAGAAAGTGAAACATAATTTTATTTTGAGATATTTACTAATTCTTCATCAGATAGTATGGGGACTTTATTTAGAGGTCAAAGTATAAAAAAAAACAAAAACAAAAAAAAAAAAACCAAACCAGGATTGATATTTTTGAGGGGAAAATCCACATGCAAATGGAGCTTCAAAGAAAATGCACTTGTGGTCTTGGGTCTTTTAGATAAAGATATAATTAATTAAATTAGCACAAGGTAACTGTAACTCTATTTCTAATGGATGAAGAAACAAAAGATACTGGATTTTCAAGCTTTCATTAGCCTGCAATATGTTAGTCACCCTTACTAAGATACTCAAATTATCATTTTGGGCTTTCCTGTGTTCATATACATATCAAAAAATATCTGAAATTGGCATTTATAAGAGAGTTGCAGATAAATCTGTACGGGCAGTGAATGGGAAGAAAGGAGATATTATTTGACTTATATTTTAAACAATGGATTGAGGTATTAGGGATCTCCAGAGAAACCAAACCATCAGGGAGAGAGAGAGAGATAGTGTGTGTGTGTGTGTGTGTGTATGTGTGTGTGTGTGTGTGTGTGTGTGTGAGAGAGAGAGAGAGAGAGAGAGAGAGAGAAAGAGAGTGGTGTGTGTGCATGCTTCCCAACACTAAAACGGAGGTGCTTACAGATAGTTGTGAGATCATGGGAGGAAATGAACGATATTTTGCCCTGTATTGTGTTGATAGATAGGACATTTGGCAAGTTAGGTGTATTGAATGCAGTCTTTACTCACTATGTTTTCTACTAAAAAGGTATTTATGAGGATGTAATTCCATCAGGAATAGAGGAACACAGAGAAAGAGGAAGAGAAATATGTTTTAAGCAATTGGCCCACACAATTATGGAAGCTGATAAATCCGAAATCTTCAGGGCAGGCCAGGAGGCTGGAGAGCCAGGGAAGAACTGCAGCTTGAATCTGAAGCCATGTGTTTTCAGAAGTCTGTTGTATTCAGGATAGATGCATTTGAGTTCTATTAAAACTTTCAACTGATTGGACAAGGCCCACCCACATAATGGAGGGTAATTGGCTTCACTCAGTTCTACTGGTTTAAATGAAAATCTCATCTAAAGCATACCTTCAAAGAAACCTGAAGAATGATGTTTCATCAAACACCTGGGCAACATGACCTAGCCAACTTGACACCTAAAATTAACCTTCACGATTGGTCATAACCCTTTACTTCTTTTTCCTTCAGAAGCCCCACTTAAGTCAGAGTAAATTGAGATTAAAATGTTTAAATATAAAAAAAATGGGACTAGAAAGTAAATGAAACCAAGAAAAGAGAAATGGTAGTGTGATTGACTCAACAGAATAAAGAATATTGAAATCTGAAGTCCCTGCATGGGTATTAAAAAGAAATTCACCCCTGCAGAACTTCAGGCAAATTAACTCATACAAATGCTTATATAAGGAAGTTGATGCCCCACATTCTCTCCCCAGACAAACCAGACAATGTATTTATTCCATGGAGGCATCAAGCACTCCATACGCAGGGATATCAGACATGCAAGGTAGAACTCAGGGATAAAATCACCAGCCTTCAAATCTGTTTTCTGGATTGTGGGAGTTCTTCTTTCTAAACCACACTGGTCCCCAGAACCTTAAGAGCCATTAAGAAGAAGTCTTTGCCAAGAAAAAACAAAACTGTTCAAAGAGAAGAAGAAAAAAAAATGAAGACCTGTGAACACTGATAAAGTGAGGGTCCCTGATGGAAAATCATGATGTGAGAGACCTAAATCCTCTCCCAAAATAGGAGGTGAATAAATAACACCAAGCCTTTGTCAGTTGAGGAATGGAATATCACTGAGAGATGATTACTAAGGGCAATGAACCTGAAGTATAGAGGAAGGTCCTTTGGGGGAAGAAGAATTAGAGAATGAGAAAAACAAAAAGTTTTTAAATTTGAGTTATTTTAGTACTGTACAGAACAGTTATTTTTACATTAGCCTCCAAACTAACTCTTGCTCGCCACGCTTCCCTTACTCTCAGTGAAAAAGCCAGATTCCATTATAAACACAAATTGCACAGCTTGGCTCCCTCTGGGGTTCCCCAGATCATTCCCTGTGAAAACTCAAGTCTGCACAAGCCTGGACAAGGCCTTGCAGGATTCTCTCAGCCTTGCCCCCAGCCATGGCCTCCTGGCCTCCTGGTCTCCTACACTGTTCATTATTCTCCCCTCTCTCCAACTGCACTAGTCCAGCTGCCATCTTCAAAACAGCCCAGAAGCACTCCTTCCTGGGGGCCTCATGCTGTCTCTCAGACCTCAGCCAAGAAGGCCCTGCCCAGGTGTTCTAGTGCTGCTTCTGCCTCCTTCAGGTATTGGTGGAAATGTCACATTTCTCAGCCTTTTTTGGCAATCCTATTTAAATTTTGGTTATTATCTACTCCTCTCATGTCCCACAGTCATTACCTCCTTCCCTCACTTTGGTTTTCTCTTTAGATCTTATAACTTCAGCATCTAAGCCCCAACTAGAATAGAACCTTCATCAAAATAAGGGTTTTCATTTTGCTTATTATTGAATTCTCCAGTATCTAGAAAAATTCCTGACTTGTAGTAGGAACTCATAGGATGAAATAAATTCACCATGTTTACGTGATGTCTTACTTTGATTTTTAAAAGATATCTTTAAGAAAAGAATAAATTAAAAGATTAAAAAACATGTTGCTATAGACAACATATAATTTGTATTCTCAAGTTAGAATATGTGTTATTTTAAAGTTAAGATAGAAATCCAGTCAATATTTAAAATATATCTATAGTGGAGGAAGTTATTTTGGGTGGTAGAGGGGGCTTGGAGCACACCGCAACATCCCCAGCCCTTTTTTATATTTACTTAGAGACAGGGTAAATTGCTTAGGGTGTCACTAAGTTGCTGAAGCTGATTTGAACTCCTTATCCTCCTGCCTCAGCCTCCTGAGCTGCTGGGATTACAGGTACACACCACCACATCTGGCTAGAGGGGACTTTTTAAGCAACAAAATTTACATGGTAATTAACATCTGAACTCAAACTACAGATTTTGATGAAAAATTGAGCATTAGTGTATGTGTACCATATACATACCTCTATATAATAAACTTGGAGCTATTATACATTAACTATTACATTTTTCATTATTTGGAGGATTATTAAAATATGAAACCCAAAGTGACTACAACAACTCATACTATTTTCTTCTTCAGCTATGTACCATATTTATTTATTTATTTATTTTTATGTGGTGCAGAGGATGGAACCCAGGGCCTCGCATGTGCAAGGCGAGCACTCTACCGCTGAGCCACAACCCCCATCCCCTGTGCCATATTTTTGATGTACCATTTAATCCACAAGATAGCTTCATTGAGTTAGAACTTTCCATTAAGTCAGATAAGTGTCTGTTTCCTATCTCTCATTATTTGAAGATCATATTTATGGTCTTTATTGATTGTATGTTTGTCACTCTGTCTCTGTATTGAATTTTTACCCATGAATTAATGCAGTACCCTACAAGTATCATGAGCCTTCCAAAAGGAAGGGAACCTTTGGTGGCCCCTGACTAAAGAAAAGATACAAGCAGCCCTGTTAGAAGAATCTCTCTCTTTCTAGGCTACAGTTTTATCTGTGAATGCCATCTTTAGCCAACTTAATTTCCATTGGGAGATATAGCAGTGGGATAGGAAAAATTGATTTCCCTGACTTGGGAAACTGACGGATTTCTAAAACCCGAATCCCCCTAAAGTTTTGCTTTCATAGTGTTTCCTGTGTGAAAAGAAACCTTCTGTGTTGTAGCCCAAAATTTTGCTATGAATCAGCAGGTACAAATTTCATAATTGTTGCTTCATCTTTTAGTTGGAAATAGCAAGGCAAGCTTGCTTTCCAGCCTCATATCTCTTCCATGAATGAAGAGGCTTTGGTCTACTACTTGCTATATGATGGGTTTTGAACTAAATTCCCCAACTGGGAAGCAACCATGAGTAAGAAATCCGGGAGTGGCTTCTGAATTCATCTTCCAGAAGGACAGGAACCATTAGACTCTGAGGAAATAAATAGTAGCTGTAGAAAGTATGGAGAACCCCAGGTTGGATTAGAGATGTCAGAAATAACTAAGGTGTTCATTTAAGGGCGACTAAAAGAAAATAAAAGGATTTGAGCTGTTTGTCTTGGCTGAAAGCACTTTAAATGGAGAAAGGCAACTCCAGCACTTATTTATAAGCTTAGGAAAAGAATTAAATTGAATTCCATTGGGTTCTGTGATAGCTCTTTCCATAGACTTAGCCTATATTTTATTGGATTTCATTCTAAGACCATCTTTTGACCAAATGAGCTTTTCCAAAACAAAATATTTCAAAGGACTGTCAGCTCTACCTTTCTCTAAAAGCTGTTTATTCCTGTTCACTATCATAATGAATAGTTACATTTTTCATTTACTTCTTAGGAATAGGTTCACCCTACTTAGCTTCATAATAATAATTTCATTTATCAGATATCCATGCACTATATTATTTAATAATAATGTAGATGCATTATATTATTTAATTATCACACACATTTGAACAAAGAGGCATTATTTTTGCAGTTTATGAGGGTGATAAATGTCAAGGGAGCTGCCTATGGATAGGAAACTTATTGGTCTAAAAGCTAATGATTGAAGTAAGGAATGTTTGGTTAGTTTTGATTGGCACCCAGGAATAAGACTTAACCAAGCATATACATGGGAATCACATGAGAAGTTTTCAAAATGCAATGAATGAACCTAAAGCAATTCCACAGATTTATTTAGGACCATGATAGTTGTCATTTGAAATAGCTGCTGGTCTAGCTAAAGACTTCAGGTCTAGGGAGGCATCTAAGTTTCATCCTTCCAATAACCCTGTTCATAAATAATGCTAAAAGCAGCTCTCCAGGCAGTGCATATTTAAATTAGAGACAGGACAGGAAATTTGGAAGGTCTTACTTGTCTCATCATTGTTTAGTGCTTGTGTGTAAATTAAGAAACTTATTTCTGTTACCACTGAGGAGAGGGCAGGGCCAAATTTTTACTTACTTAATCCTTACAGTTTGGATATGAGGTGTCCTCCAAAGCTATGTGTGAGACAAAGGAAATCTCAGAGATAAAATTATTAGATTATGAGAGTACTTGGGCTGGGGATGTGGCTCAAGCGGTAGCATGCTTGCCTGGCATGCGTGCGGCCCGGGTTCGAT
Source organism: Ictidomys tridecemlineatus (assembly GCF_052094955.1). Taxonomy (NCBI): domain Eukaryota; kingdom Metazoa; phylum Chordata; class Mammalia; order Rodentia; family Sciuridae; genus Ictidomys; species Ictidomys tridecemlineatus. The sequence goes on along the minus strand of NC_135478.1, from coordinate 180,604,204 downwards.
CCTCAGCACCACATACAGACAAAGATGTTGGGTCCGCCGAGAACTAAAAAATAAATATTAAAAATTCTCTCTCTCTCTCTCTCTCTCTCTCTCTCTCTCTCTCTCTCTCTCTCTCCTCTCCTCTCTCACTCTCTCTTTAAAAAAAAAAAATGAGAGTACTGACCTAATCGGTAGAGTAATCAATATGATGGATGCATAATTTGAATGGACTAATGGATGCAGATAGGGCATAGCTAGAGGAAGCAGGTCACAAGGTCATGTACTTGGGGATTATATTATCCCTGGTTCGTTCGTTGTAACTCTCTCTCTGCTCTCTGGCTACCAGGTCCTGAGCTTCTTTCCTCTGCCACACAATTCTGCCACGATGCTGTGCTTCACTTTGAGCCCTGAACTATGAAGTCAGCTGACCATGAACCAAACCTTTTTTTTTTTTTTTTAGGAGACTTTAGATTATTTCCTTAGGTAAAGTTCTGAGAGATCAGAAAAATCCTTGTGTAGAGGAGCCAGAACTTTCCCTCTGCCCTCTTGGGGGTTTCAGCTGGACCTGAGAATTAAATTGATATAGGACAGACTGACAGGAAAAAGTATACAAATTTTAATGACATGGAGCCCTTAAAAGAAGTCTAAGATACAAAGAAGTGGTGAAACTTGAACGATTATATAGCTGGTTCAGAGAAGACAGGCAAGAATGAAAAAGTAAACTATGTAGAGAGATTAAAGGAAGATAGAAATGGTTTTAACAAGGACTGTTTGTACAGAATTCTCCAAATTTCAACTCCTGGTCATTGATGATAAGAATGTTACTTTCCTTTGGAACAAAGAGGACATCTTCCACATGGGAACTATATCTCTTGCTCTAAAGGAAATGGTCAGAGTATTTTTCAAGCAATTTCAGCTCAAAATAATGCTCAAGCTAAAGTAATACATTTGGGGGTGACATATTCTGCTCCCTTGATTAGTCTGGTACTCTTTGTCCTGAAACCATTTTTTCCAATTAAAGAGGCCCAGAATAGCTTCCGACATGGTCAAAGATGGCGATGGGTGCATTGAGCAATGGAGAGAGAATACCATGTGGAAGAAGGCACTGAATTATCACAAGGACAGCCACATGGCTGAAATCTCCAAGGATGTACTGCTAATTGGAAAGAAATGGTTTCAACAATTACATAAGCAAAAGGTACCAGGAGTCTCTGGTAGCTTCTCCCAGAAGAAACATTTCCATCCAGGAGCTATTTGTACATTCATTCGTTAACCAAACATTTCCTAAGCATCTTCTCTGTACTTGCACTAGGTCTACAATGCAAAATTTATTAGTCCACCTGTTGTTCAGAGAAGGTAATCTTAAAGGGTGAAAGAAAAACCAAGAACAACAACAATAAAAAAAAATCTTTGAACAAATTGAGCATAGCCAGATTTGAATTGCTGCTAATTGATCACATTTTGTTTATTATTACTCAAAACAGGAGCTCTTCTGCCCATTTCTGGAGGTAGGAAACATACCAAGAAGTAATAAAATAATGTTCACTCCCATCCAGGATGAAAGGCCAAGTTTTAGTCAGCTTGTGCATCCCTGTGACCAAAAGATCTGACCAGAACAACTTAGAGGAGGAAAAGTTTATTTCAGCTCACAATTTCAAAGGTTCAGTCCACGAATGGCCAACTCCACTGCTCTGGGAAAGAAGTGAAGCAGAACATCACAATGGAAGGCTGTGGCTCCGGACATGGCAACAGGAGGCCAAGAGAGCTCTGCTCACCAGGGACAAAATATAAAACCAGAAGGCAACCCCCCAAGTGATATAATTCTTCCAGCCACACCCTACTTGCTTATAGTTACCACCCAGTTAATCCCTTTCAGTGATTTAATCCAAAAATTAGATCAAGGCTTTCATAAGCTAACCATTTCACCTTTGAATCATCTTTCATTGTCTCACACATGAGCTTTTGGGGCACACCATTTATCTGAACCATGACAGGCAAATCTTTCTGTTGCTTATAATTGGAGATGAGGTCTGTTCATGAATCACCAAACCTAATTAAAGGTAGGGAAAAAGCCATATTATGGAAGAAAGGTACAGTTTTTGTTTGTATTTTTTTTTTGTTTGTTTGTGTATTGTTGTTTTTTTTTTCCCTTTCCCCTAATGATATGCAGTGAAGAGGTGGCAAGGGAAAGAAACTAGGGTCCTAGATTTCCAAATGTTTGTGTTCAATCCCTCCGAGAGATCAGAGTCTGGCAGGAATCCCAGGAGAAGCTGGGTTCACTGGACTGAAAAGAGCACTATGGGTTCCAAATGCATAAGTGCTCAGTCACAAGGTGGTAGGGAAGAGAATGATTCCCCAGGCTAACAATGGCCTCACTCACAGGTTATCCAATCAAAACAGTGGAAATACTGTCCTGGCCATGGCTCGGTTCCTGAACACCCCAAGAAAGTGGTTCCAGGCAAGGAGATACACAAGCCCTGGATAAAAAGATGTAGTTTTGAACCTATCTCTTACAGCCAAATTGAGTAGAAAAGGAATCAGCCAAAAGTAATGAAGGAGTGGACACCTGTGGGATATAAACATATCTCCAACATTAGTGTTTTCTTGAAAGTCACCTCACTCTATTATACAATTGGTAAGAAAGAAAGAAAAAAAGAAAGAAAGGAAGGAAGGAAGGAAGGAAGGAAGGAAGGAAGGAAGGGAGGAAGAAAGGGAGGGAGGGAAGAAAGAAAGGCATTAATACCATCTGACTATGGCCCCACCCTTACAACTTAATTGAACCTTTATCAGCACCTCACAGGTTCTATCTCCAGATACAGTCACATTGAGGGTAGGGCTTTAAGATATTGATTTGGGGGAAATATATTTCAGTTCATAACAGTGAGTCTGTACACTTGAGGTACCAGGAGGTTCACAAATTTCTGGAGTCTAGGTTTTCAATTATATGGTTAGCTAAAACAAATGTAATTTATAAAGACAACACTACTTATAAATTATAATCAAATAAATTTTGAATAAGAGAAATTTTAGTTGATCAACTGCATCTCGTAAAAGGAGAATCATACTAGTAGGTCATGTTTTAAGAGTCATGATAATATTTTCTGTTATCTATTATAAAAATCCTATAGGCTGCTCAAATTGAAAATAAATACTACTAACATATATTTAGTAAAAATGATGTGTAAGTCTTAGAGTTATTTGTGAGACATCATGTAATGGTTATTTCTCCCACTTTGGGCTCATTCTTTGACATTCACAGTTGGAAAAAAAAATAGCTGTTCAATCAGGGATCTGCTTCAGAGGATTTAATTCATAAACCTTCTAACTCTTTGGTTTTATAATGACTCAATTATTCTTTGTGTTTGTCCAACCATTTACTTTGTATCCACCTCTATTAGAAAATAGGAACCCTTAATTCCCATCATGTTTATTATTACAATAATTTTATGGAAAATAATTTCTGCTTAATGCCTGACAACACTATCCAAATTTTAGCAGGTTCCAGCTGAAGACATAAATAACAGGCACAGCAAGGCATATGATACAACAAATGTCATATTAAGAGTATTTTGTCCCACTGAAGCAATACTGCATAGGTAGCACTTTACCCTTTTAGAATTGGGAAACCATTGACAAGTAGTAGATTGTTCAGAGTTTTGTTTTAAATATCATTTCATGTTTTAGTCATCTGTTTCACTGCTGTGACCAAAGGACCTGACAAGAACAATTAGAAGAAGAAAAGTTTATTTGGGGACTTGTGGGTTCAGATGTCTCAGTCGGTAGGTGGTGGCCAACTCCATTTCTCAGGGTTCAAGGTGAGCAGGATGTCATGATGGAAGAGTGTGGCAGAGGAAAGCAGCTGGGAGCACAACACCAAGAAAGAGAGAGAGAGAGAGAGAGAGAGAGAGAGAGAGAGAGAGAGAGAGAGAGAGAATATCCCTCACTATGGACAAATTATCTATCTATATCTATCTATCTATACCAAAGGCACACCCCCAATGACCCCTCCTCCATCCACACCCTACCTACCTAGAGTTACCACCCAGTTAATTCCTATCTGGGGATTAATATCCTGATTAGGTTTGGGCTCTCACAACCCAATCCTTTCACTTCTAAACTTTCTTGCATCTTCTCACACATGAGCTATGCGCTGGACACCTAAAATCCAAATCAAAACATTCCAGAAAATTTGAAATGGCAGATGTAGGTAGTGGAATAAGTAAGAAGATTGTTGAGTGGAGCTGCTGTTAGATGTGTCAAGGAATGAGCTAGGCAGCTGTCTCAGGGATGAATAAGAAAGGCAGTCATAACTATTTCAGAAATATCTATCAAGTATTCAACAAAAATACTTTGCATTCCCAATATGTTCCAAGTACCATTCTAGGCAGACACTAGTAAGACTTAATGAGACATTGAAAAAGTGTAGGATATCTGAGATCACTATAATGAGCCTGACATTATCACTTAAGGTCTATAGAATAATCACGATTTTATTGTGCCAGGCAAAGCCCTGTGTATTTTACGTGTGCTTTCTATTTGATAAATAAAACTATTAAAAAATCACTTGGCATCTGAATGATAAACATTGGAATTTAGAAAGCAACATGGTGTCAGTCTACTTTTTTAGTAACTGATAATCATTTGCCTACCTTTTTGCTTAAGTCTAAAGACTTCCAAAATGGAACCAGATGCCTCACCTACGCAGCTTGCAAAATTTTATCGCTTATTAGGTATAATATATTACAATTGAAGTGCTTGAATGGACTATGTATGTTTTATTAATGACAAAGCTCTTTTCAAGAACAACTGCTAGGAAAGATAACGTTTTACTTTTCAAAGCAGTGTTCTTATTTTAGTCATGGCTACATAAATGCTAAGCACTCAGATCAATCAGTATTAAGGCAACAAGGGCTGGGAATCTGACTCAGTGACAGAGCACTTGCCTAGCATGCACAAGGCTCTGGGGTAATCCCAGCACCACAAAAAATGAAAAAAATGAAATTGACCAAATTATGTTGTGTTCATGTAAAACAAACATAACCACAAATCCCACTACCATATATAATTATAACACACCAATACTACAATTTTTAAAAATTAAACAAAAAAAGGAGCATGGAGATTTGGTTCTGATGAGATACTAATACACATAACAGAATGAAAAACAACACATAAGATTTGTACAGGACAAGGATCTGGACCACAGAGATGCAAACCCCAGATTCAACATCATCCAGGACATTTTCTTGCCTCATCTTGTGTGTCAGTCGACTTTCTTCCCTCAGGCCACATCTTTCAGCCAACTGAAAACAAGCCTCCCTGGCATTCCACCATCATATTTTCTGGGTACCATAATCAGTGTGCAAAAGGTTCTTTTCCTCTAGCAAAGTTTGAATGAATAAACAAACACAGGAACAAGCAAACAGGGACACGCTTAGTGATGGCTTGCCAGGCTGAATTACTCTCCCTGACTGGGCCAGAGTAAACTATATTTTCAACACTGTATTTGGGTGGTGTATTATCCCAGACATGGAATAATCACACACATGTCAGGACAGGGGACAGAAGAATGTCCCCCAAAAGAAAGGCCTGTAGGACAGGTACGGGCACTGGATAAATGGGTGTGTGCTCTATAGTCAATCCAACTGGGGTCTATCACATCTCCTGCCAAGCAATTATATTAAACTATCTATACTTCTATAAAAACACAGAATATATATATATATATATATATATATATATATATATATATTAGTCCTTTAGACGATCTTAATGTATTTTAGTGCAATTAATGTAAATTGAAGCTAGCCACTTTTAGATATGTGCAATATGTCCATTATTAAATCATTTATAGACTTTGAATTTAAAGGAAATTGTTTTTTAATATACTGCTAAAAATATATATGTGGAATAGTCAGTGAATACTGTTACAACAACCAGGTTGTCTTCTGGGAAGAAGTAAAAAATGAAGTGTATTTATAGCTTTCAATAGGAGATAAGTAATCTTCTATAGTTTGAATCCTAAGATTCCCACAAAGATTCCTGAGGCCGAAGTTCAGTCCCCAAGGAGGCTCTCTTGGGGGGTGGTGGAAATTTAAGGGGCTACGAAGAGGACTTGCAGTCAGTGGAGGTGGGCCCTTGAAGGTGACAGTGAGACCCAGCCCTTTCTCTTCCTCTCTTAAGCTTCCTGGTCATGAAATAAGTGGCTTTGCTCTGCCATGCCTTCCCACCATGACATGCTGCCTGCCATAGGCACAAAGCAATGGGGTCAATCCTTCCCTGAGACCTCTAAAAAACTGTGAGCTTAAATAAAACGTGTCTCTTTATAATTTTATTATCTTAGGCATTTATTACAATAAGAGAAAGATGACTAATAGAGAACTAAAGATACATGTTGAAAGCTTTAAAGTACTAAATAGCTTATATAAAACATATATGTTTAAAAATTATATATATATGGCATATATGTAATATAATATATAAATATATATATGAGTTAAATTTGCCTTTTTAAAAAAATCTGTATTGACAAGATTCTAAAATCAATGCCAAAAGTAAAAATGTTTCTTTTTCTTATAGATACAAAGAATTGACTTATCAATTTTAAAAAAATTGTTCACCAACCCTGGAGAAATAAATATGGCCAAACATTTGGAAAGAAGGAAGGAAGGAAGGAAGGAAGGAAAAAGGGAAGAAAACTTCCATTTCTTTCTGAAGCCCAAAAAAGGAAATCCATTTCCTTGCCCTTTCCAGTTTCTCGAGGTCACCCATATTCCGTTTTTAGTGGTTCCTTTCCTTGCTCTGTAACCTCATCCAGAGTCCAGGGGTCACTCAGAGCTCTTTTAAAAGGAGACTGTCCCATTCATGAGAGTTCTGTCCATATGACACAGTCAAGTTCCAAAGGCTCTACTTCCAAATCTCTGCACACTGGTGATTAAGGTTCAACATAAGAATTTGGGGAAGGCACAAACATTTAGGCTATTGTAATTGTGATTATGGTTTGATGGTAAAGTAGGATACTATATAGCTATGAAAAGTAAAATTTAAGAAAAAGCTTGAGTCCTTTATGTACGAATATTGAATTACTCTTTAAAAAAAAGAAAATGCAAATAACAGACTTGTCATCTTATAGTTCTATGGCCAGATGCTTTACAAGAGCTTCTCTGAGGTAACTCTAGATGTGGCCAGGGTAAGAGTCCTTTCTGGAGGCCTGGGAGAAAATCCTCCAAGCTGATAGATTCTCTAATCATGAAAGATGGGTCACAGAGGTAAAATTAGAAAAGTTATCACTCAAGTTTTCATACATAACACCGTGACATGAGGACACAGACTTTTATATGGAAGGCTAAATACCACTGACATATAAGCGAAAATTCTTTTTGTAGAAATTAGTTAAATAAATTGGAGATATTTTTAAAACAGTGGATGCAGTCTCATGCAAGAACTAATTAAGAAAATAACAATTAAGGGCTGGAGTTCTAGTTCAGTGGTAGAGCACTCACCTAGCACATGTGAAGCACTGGATCCAATCCTCAGCACCACATAAAAATAAATAAAATGAAGGTATGATATTCATCTACAACTAAAAAAATTAAAAATGACAACTAAAATAGTCATTTAGGCAGATACACCAATTAGAAATTAAGAAATGTGAAAACCTAAATGGCTTAGACACACATAAAAATGGCTTAGACACACAATGTTAGTGAAAATTATACACAAATTAAAGTAAAAAGGACTATCACTTCACCCATTGATAATTTTTAAAATTGCCAATGCTATGTGTCAACATAGATTTGGAGAACCTTTAATTTTGCAATGCAATTTTGCAAAAACTGCTAAAGGTGAACACGCACACGCACTCACAAAATGACATAAAAATTACACCACCAGCTCTACCCTAATGAAACTGTCACTTTCTCACAAAAAGACATAAAACTTTTCATAGAAGCATTGATTTTCAGGTGAAAATAATAGAAGCAATGCAAATGATCATCAAAGAAAAAATAGATAAATGAATTATATTATACTAAGGAGTGTGATATCACAGTGAAAACAAATGAACTAGGGGAATGAATATGATCATGGATTAATCTGACAAACTATGATAATTAGAAAAAAAGTAACCATCAGAATACATACAGTCAGGTGCCCTAGGTATTAAGTTTAAAAATCTAAAAAAAAATACCATCAATCTTTGAAGTAAAATTATGAATTTGAGAATAATGAACACAAAATTCAGTAGTTAACGCTTCTTGGCAATCGGGTCATGGAAGATGGGAAAAGAACAACAAATTCATAAGGGATATAGTGAGAAATTTTAAAATAGTCTTGTTTCCTAAGTACGATGGTATTGGATATTTGTTATATTATTATTATTTTCCTTATTATTATCTAAAATAGTCTTAAATTTTAAAAAAATACCAAGCCTTCTATTTTTATATCAATATTTGTCTCACATTCTGACTTTAGTAAAAATCTGTGGGATCAAACACAATTATTTCACAACAAAAATAAAGATACTGAGATATAGTTCATCTTGAGTGAGAGAAAATGTACAACATGGTAACATAACAAAGAGAAGAAAGCAGTTTAGGTTTCTCATACGTCACCGAAGAAACATAATGGCAAAAATGGTGAGTCCATAATCATTATGAGACTAAGCTCCTTCTGGATTTTTTTTTCTTTTTCTACTACTCTTACATTTGGCTTCTACTTTTTGACCACTACCAGTCATTACATTTATAGTAACTTTAGCCATTTAATAGAAGGGAAAGAGGAGAAAGCCATTAATGTGTTTTCCTTTATGTATGTTCCAAAGAAATCTCAACACACTACTGCTGCTGGCATTATTAGATAGAACTACAACATCACGATGCCTACCTGCAAGGGAGGATGGGAAATAATTTATTCTTTAAGAAGATAATATAATTGAACAGAAAATTAGGCAAATTTCTATTGGAGGTAGTTTATTCAAGATAGTCAAGTGCATTTTTCTCAAACGTTGATTGCATTTGTTGATATTAATTCTAGAAAAAGATTTTTTATTACTATACAAAAGAATATTTTAGGATATTACTGATTCACTTTTTGATTACAGTACTGGCACCATATCATTTTTAAAATTATAACACAGTAATAATGCATAATGTATTACACAAATGCATAATGTTTTAAAACATGCATGCTGTGCACTACATTTTTATCATCACATTAAATATTTATTATTATTACTATTATAATAGATGAAAATTCACAAAGGAAAGTCCTTCTTCTGGGTCTTCCCCATAAATATTCATATAATTTGAGGAAATACATATGATATTTTAAGATTAGCTGGGAGTGGTGGCACACACCTGTAATCCCAGTGGTTTAGGAGGGTGAGGCAGTAATTGCAAGTTCAAAGCTAGCCTCAGCAATGGGGAGGTGCTGAGCAACTTAATGAAACCCTGACTCTAAATAAAATACAAAATAGAGCTGGGGATGTGGCTCAGTGGCTGAGTGCCCCTGAATTCAATCCCCAATGTCAGAAAAAAAAAATCCAATTACCTATACCTATTAAAACGTGTGAATATAATATAATGTAGCAAAATTCTATAGTTTTTCATAAAAATGCTTGATAACTCTTTTTTAACTTTACTAAAACATTAAAATTTACTATGAATTGTTTTGCATCTATCAAAGACTAAGGACATGCTAATCTTTCTTTTTCATATTACATTTTTGTATATTTATTTCTACTGATTTCTATAATTCAATTTTACTATGCAAGAAAGTTCATTAAATTAATTGATTTTTAATTGTGTTGGAAAAAAATCTGTTTTAAAGCATTTTGCCCTGAATTCAACTTTTTCATAAATTATAATCATCATGTATGCATTTGGCTTATAGGTTCCTGAATAATCTTTGTATACCCTTTAATTTCCATCTAACTATTCTAAGTGTCTTTCTTATGAGCAGCCAATATAGTTGGATATTTTAAAACACCAGCATACATTGCATTTTTATAGAGATTTCCATAACCTAAAAAATTCTATCTTCTATTTTTATTTATTGCTATTTCCTCTTTAATTTGTTTTTCTATTTTACTGTGGTTTGATTCCATAATGATTTGGAATTCATGTACTTGTAATCTTCAAATGATCTCCCTTAAATTACCTAAAAAACATTACTCAATGTGTAATTTTAAAATCAATAACAAGTCATCTTTTGCCTAATCTTCATACAAGTCTAAAAAATTAGAATCCTTTATTCTTATCCATTACTTTCCATCTTCTACTTTTCTCCCTCTGTCAAACAAAATTAGTCTTGCATATGATAGAATAATCTATTTTACACAAATAATTACTATCAAATTATGCTAAATTTTGTATTTCTTTTTAATTATCCCATTTCGTAACAATAATTATGACAATTATTTCAATCTTATGTTTAATCAGTTATAATGTCCTCCATCTGCCATTTATCTCACAATGTTTCAATTCTTGTGCTTTTAATCTTAGTTTACGTTTGCATTGGCTGAAGTAAGTTTTTCTAAGGTCACTGCAAGCATATATCTCTGAAACATTCATGCCCATGATTATCTTCTCAATCTTACATGAAAAAAATCTGCAAGGGTATAAAATTCCTTTTCATCTTGAATTTATACTGATCCATAGTTCTGAACATTTTTTGGCCTTAAACATCTGAAAGAATTCAGTAAAAGGTGTGGGCCTCTACACGGAAAACAAGCATTTTTCCTTTCAAAATAATCACAAAGTTTTGTCTGGACTTTTACATTCAAGCACTGCCTAAAACCCACACATCAATCTTCAAGTTAAGAATCTCTAGAAAGACATTTTCTAAGGGACATACAAAACTAATCTTCCAGTTCTTATAGGCCCTATACTTTATATCCTTACATATGTATTTGCCAGTTTTTTAAAAAGTTTTCCTGCATCACAATAATTCAGACTTTTACCTTACTTATGAAGAGCTGAAGCTGCACTTTGGTTTGTATTTCACTTCTCCAGCCCAGAAGGCTGACGTAACTTACAAGAACTATGTTAATAGCTCTCTTGTCCTCTCTGGCTTTAGTTGTATTCTATCTAATGAAGGAGACGGTAGAAGATTGGAAGGCAAAGGGAAAAAATGACTCCAGGAGTTCATTCCTCAGGCCTGGAAGCTGTGTTGCTAAAGGCTGGTTGCCTCTCCCACTCAGCACATGGCTCTGGGCAGGCCCCCTCCTCAGACAGCTCCTACCTTTAGGTTCTGACAGTCACTACCTCCCTGCCCTTCAGGTCTGAAATGTCTACCCTTGTAACCAAAGGATTCCCTTGATTCTCTTCTCTATCTCATTATTTCTACTAGTTTGTATCTTTCTGACTTGCATGCTTTCTGCTTAACATTTTCTTTGCCTGTATTTAACTTCTATCCTCTTCTGCCTGTTTCCTTCATAAGCCTCATAAAGGTCAACTAGAACTGTCAATCGATATCCAGCAGGGAGTCACCTCCTGTCCTCCAACAGCCTGTAAATGGCCAATGCTGGAGACAGGCAGGGATCACTGACCCAAACTAAACACAACAGGTGAGTGGAGTCATATGATAGGGTAAAATGTTTAATAAGGAATGCCCTCACAAGTGACCTAAAAGGATGGAAATAGCACCAAATAAGACTATAGGGTAGTATCACATAATTTTTTAATTTTCTAATGCATCACTTTGGATTGATCTAGAAGCTCCTGCACTGCAGTTCTGGGGGTGGCTGATGATGTTACTTAATTATGTTCTCTGTACACAATCACACCAATCACACTTTTACTTCATGGATGCACACACATACATAGGAGCCCACATATTACCTCCAAGGTGGAAAGACCTCCTCTCTTAATCTAATCCTGTGACCTAAGTTTCACAACTTTTATTTTCCCGTCCCAAGGAAAATAATCTTTGGGATCAGAGTCTGGGAATGATGGTGATATATGAGTTTTTTCTATTGATTTTATACTGAAACCAAAGAAGAGATTTTTTTTTAAGTATTTTAGTCATTTTGGTTTGAACCCTTTGTGATTTGCAATAAGATTGTTCTAATAACTTGATTATTGCTTTTATCTAAACCTTTGTCTTTCTTCCTCTGGAAAATATATTATTCTTAGTTTTATCTATATTATCTGTCCTTCAAAATAAAATTTGTCCTTCTTATTATTTTCTTCTTTCATTCTTGATGAATTTCAATTTCTTTAATTTTCTCTTTGTGGTTGTTGCTGTTGCTGATTTTTTTGCTTCATGTCTACTTTTCTTCAAAAGAGAAATTTATGATACTCAAAATTTACCAGCTGAGATGAAATGTGGATTGCCTGTGGTCCTGCTCTTTTTCCACTTGAGGTTGATGAAATCCTGTTCTTGGGTTCATAGCCATGCTAAACCAGTTCATCTCTTACACCTTTGCTGGACTTCAACAAAGTCTTTCTCAGAGATGTTTTTCTCCACCGTGTTACAGAAAACCAGAGAAACAAATTCAGGGATCTTCAACATCCAAGTCTTGAGAAGATATAGAAGTAGAAGAAGGGAACATGGAAATATATCCCACTTAATAGATGGATGACTAAACAGATTGCTCATTGGTACCAATCTTTTCCTCTGAATTGCACTGGGAAGAAAGTAGAGAAGGCTAAGTTGTCTTTTTTATATTCCTCATAGATGGGTGGAGAATAGGCAGAACACAGATTATTTTGCTCTAGACATTCATTATTTAGGGTTAGTAAAATTCCTCCGAAATTGTAGGCATTTGGTTAGCTTCCACAGTTAGTTGATACTTAATTTTCTTTTCATTCATCTTGAAGTCCAAACAAAAATGAGAAATTTTTAAAACTGAAGTTGAAGTTGTTAACTGGAAATCATTGTAAAAAGGAATTTAACTGAAATTCTTTCATGAAAACAAAGTATTTGTTTAAAGAAGCAAATAAAAATGTATATCTGTTTCTTTCCCTTGCTGTCAGCCACTTTTATTTAAATTGTATTTGGCTCCAAAAATTGTTACTTATCATAGAAGAGTAGCTTTTGAACCTGGTGTAGGATGTGCGATCTGGCTGGAAGAACGAATGACTTTTAGAGTTCTATGCCATAGACAAAAATATAACCCAATGAAGTCATTGGTATATAGTAGTACGGTAGTAGGTTTGATATGTAAATTTAATTTAAAAGATTATCATAAAAACTGCATGTAACTTATACTGAATAATTTGAAGATACATGTTTTTGTTCTGGTTTATCATATATAAATTTCTCAATTTCCCCCACAGAAAAATAAAAACATCTCCTGAAATTATTTTCCAAAATTGTGATTACACATACACAAAGTAAAAAAATAGTTGTTCAGTGGTACTTGTTAGTGCTCATTATAGCAGATTTTATTCAGGGACATGACAATAGGTACAGGGACACTTTCTAAACACTGCATGAAAAGTAGGAATTTATAGCTAAAGAATAGCATGGGGTCAGTGGATGGGAAATTACTAAGAGGAAAGAGCCATCATGGATACAGGTTATTCTGACTACACAGACCTAACAGGATTCTTGGGGTAGACAGGCTAGGTGATTGGGCATCACCTGGAAGACAGATGATGAAGGCCAAGGAACCTTGTTAGACTTCAAGGATAATCAGATACAGAGAATGGTACACGGGGCAGGGGTTGGGGGGTGTTCTTGCCAAACTGGCTTAGCAGGATTCTTTGCTTAAAGTCATTTTAGAAAGGCCATGGGTAGATCTGTCAGAAGATTCAGAAGCCTAACTAAAATTTGGTCTAGCAATGACTCTTTCCTCAATAGTGTCTCAACAATCATTTATTGAAGTATATCTAAGTGACATTATGTGCATATGTGTTGATTTACTTTTGTAGTGCTTATCTTCCCTGACTAAAATTTATACTCTAAAGTCTTGTTTTTTTGTTTTTTTGGTTTTTTTGGTATCCTAAGACCTAAAAATAGTTTGTGGACCACAGTGAGCACTGAATATTTGTAGAAAGAATAAATATTTGTAGAAAGAATAAATAAGCCCACAGGATACTGGGGATATAAACATGGATTACAGTTCTTGACCTGTTGGGTCTCATATTAACACTAATTCTTAAATTCTAATTTAGAATATTTTATGTAAATGTATTCAAATTAAGTTTCATAAAGACATTGTAAAACATGCTAGGTAAGAACAAATTCAAATCCTAACAAATAAGAGACCCAATATGCAGGGAGCCATCCGTGAACTAAAGTGATGTTGAAGCCATTTGTCAGGAAAGCCTGGTATCTGGAACTCCCAGTAGCAACCCTGCTGGTTTGAGAATGCCTGGTTCATGTAGAATCCTGCCTAACTCCATCTCAAGTTGAGCACAGCACCAGAGATGGTGTGATCTGCTGGAGCCACACAGCCTCTTGGAGATGGGTGTGGCTTTCCTAAAGCCAGTGACCCATTTTGCAGCAAGACTCCTGCCACACTGAGAAGCAAGCCCTGAACCAAGATTCTTCCCACTGAAACCTTATCCCTGCCTTTGATGTACTTTCCCTTAAATAAAGAATGGGAGCCTTTTTTCAGTTGTTCAATTCCAGCTCTTATCAGGACTGGAAGACCCAGCAGTCACTCCTTATTGAATCTAATTTCTAGCTCTATCTTCTTTCTTTTTTTCTTTTTTCTTTTTATTTGTCTTAATTAGTTACACATGATTATTTCAGATTATTACTGATTATTTCAGACTTTATTTCCCAGGCAGCTCACACCTCCTGAGCACGAACCTACTCTGTCAGAATGCCAGTCTCTCCCATACCGAGGTACTTAAGCCAACTTTCTTTCTTTCTTTCTTTCTTTCTTTCTTTCTTTCTTTCTTTCTTTCTTTCTTTCTTCCTTCCTTCCTTCCTTCCTTCCTTCCTTCCTTCCTTCCTTTCTTCCTTTCTTCCTTTCTTGGAATAATTTTACTTTAATAAAGCTTCTTGTCTAAAAGCCCATCCAATTACTTCTTATTTAATAGAAATACATTTGACCAATTCTTATAAAATTTACTTAACATACTGATTTCTTAACGTATATGATTCTTTCATGCTATAAATCAAAGAAAAGCTTAAAGATGAATACCATACTTTACTCTCACAATATTTCACTTTAAGCCCAGATTTAAGAGAATGTTTTGATCTGGATCTATTTCTCCTTAAATGCAATAGCTTATTGTCATTAATATTATGGGAAATTTAGGACAGTCCTTCTAACCCCATCAATTTGCCAACAGATTTGTATTTGTTACATATATAAAGGTTTAACAGTTTGATATGGAAAATTAGATCAAATTTTATAAAAAGTCTGTATTGATTATACAAATATAATGCATCATTAGAATAAATATTGGAAACCAATGCTATCTTAGAGTCAGAATGCAGAGTTTTTAACCACTGAGCTTCCTCTCACACAGTTATTTATGCACTCCAAGCCTCAATTCCCTTATCTGCAAGTGAAAAATAATGTTAATACTTACTTCAGAGTTTTACATGGCTCATATTAGAAAATACAGGTTAAGAATTATAGCCCACAGTAATTATATTTTGGAGTGCTTACTTCCTGCCAGCCCTTCTCTGTGTGTATATATCCATTTAATCCTCATGACCATATTCAGTAGATACTACTTCTATAATCCTCAATTTACACATGAAGAATTTGAAGCACAAAAGGTCATGGAGTTTGCCCAAGGTTAAATAGTAAGTATTAGAATGTGGACATCTTTAGACCCACTTATTCTGCCTA
The DNA here is from genome assembly GCF_052094955.1 of Ictidomys tridecemlineatus. NCBI lineage: Eukaryota > Metazoa > Chordata > Mammalia > Rodentia > Sciuridae > Ictidomys > Ictidomys tridecemlineatus. The sequence goes on along the minus strand of NC_135478.1, from coordinate 180,588,465 downwards.
TTGTATGTAGGATAAAAATGCTAAGAATCTGATGACAGGTTAGATGAGGAAAGAGAAAACGGGAGTCATGGACAAGTTCTAGGTTTGTAGCTGATAAGAATAAGTAAGTGGGCTATTATACATGTCTAAAATGCTGTGCATCTAGCCTTGAACAAAAGAATGTGGCATGTTGGACTAAGAAACTGCCTGTGAAACCTGCAGAAGTCTTCACAAAAGAAACGGACATTTACTTAGGTCTCAAAATGTTACCCGAAGCTTCTAGGCAAAAAGTGTAAGAATAATGAATGTGGAACCAGTGGATAATGCCAAGGACCAGGATGCAAAGTACCAGTTCCCTCTGCAATTCTAATTTTCTGTTTAATCTGATTATTCCTGCGCTATGTTAAAATGGGGTTTAGCTGTCTTGAATTCAAATAGTGAGCTATTCCAGGGACACCAAGTCTAACATTACACATTCCATATGCTCAATTTCACTACAAATGAGCAGCTTTACGACCTGACTCCCTTGAGAGTCTTCAAATAGAGATTTAATTAGAAAGCATTAGGAAAACCCATCCTGAAATAACAAAGGCAGTGGTAGCCGTAGGAAGACATTGCCCTGTTGAGAACTTGCAGGATTCACTGCAGGTAATATTAAGTAAATGGGCAAAGGAGAAAGATACCTCTGAGGGCATTTTTTTGCAACATCACAAAAAGTATTGGAATGTGTAAACTTACCAGAAGATGATAATTTTTTTTAAAGTAGTTTCATTCATTTAAACCTTTAATGATTTCTGCATTATCTATGGAAATACATCAGAAAGATTATAGTGGATATAGTAGAACAAAGGAGAGCTCTCTGAAAATGGAGACACCTCCTTCCATAATTATGGGTAGTTTTTTATCATGAAGAATTTGCATTATATTAAATCATCAGTGTTTATAATAAATATTTATAAATGTAATCCAAGTTTTCTGATTGGTAAGTGGCTGATACTTCTATTGATAATTTGATCCTTACTTTAATACTATGATATAATTTTCTAAGTTTATGTGATCTCTTCAGAGCCAAGTATTCATTATGCAAAGAGTTCTAAAATACATATATGCATGAAGCTGTAATTATAATCTATTGCAGAATCATAGATAAGCTCTATTTTGGGAATAACTGATTTTTATTTAACAGGAGAGATGAGAGATAATTAATTGTTTAAATCACTTATCCTCACATACATGGTAAAACTTATATTTGAGCTGCACCATTGTTCAGTCCTAGTGCTAAATAGTTCTTACCAAGAATTTTTAATTCCTAGGTATATTTATGTGAATCTCTAAGTCTGTCATTGCCCATATTTGAAGTGGAAGTTTCTCACTCCCAGGTTTAGCAATGACAGGAAATTGGTAGAGAAAGTGAATTAGGGTAAAAGTAAAAATTATGGATAATGAAAAGTTGTTTGTAGATTCAGAATCAGAATGAATAAGAAAAAAAAGGAAGAGGAAGAGGGAAAAGAGTAGTGTTCATGAATGAACACACACTCACATACACACACATAACCCACATACATACGGGGCCTCTTTATATTTAAAAGTTTTAAACATCACAGTGAGCACATACTCTTATTATAGTGTTTGCATTCTAGTGCCAGGAGAACGATGCTAATGGGAAAAATAAAACAGGATAAGAACAAGAAGGAAGAATGGAGTAGCAATAGTCAGGGAAGTTCTCATTGCTAAGCACACATGTAAACAAAGATGAAATAGCAAGGCCAACCCAGGAGGATATTTGAGGCAAAAAAACCCAAAAACAACAACAACAAAAAAACCATCCTGAGTAGACAGAACACCTAATAGCAAGGTCCTGGGAAGACTTCTCTGTTCCAAAAAGAGAAGAAAGTTACAGGGCTGAGAGTACATGAGCAGAATAATGGTGGAAAAAACATGAGGTCACAGAATTTGTGGGGAGCCGATCATGTAAGACCTTGCTGATTATATCTTGAGCTTTATACCTGTGCTGCATGGATACCATGCCCACTGGCCAAATGTAGCTATTGATCACTTGAAATGTGGCTAGAATGACTAAATTTTTAATTTAATTTAATTTAAATTGACTTAAATTTAAATTTTAAAATTGACACTTGATTTGGTTATTGGGGAACTTTTAGTATGTTTCAAGTATCCTGGATATGTGACTACACTTTTAAATTGTAACTTTACTGATTTTAATCAAATCTAGACATGAATCAAGTTTTTTCAACAGTGAATATATATAAAATGCATACTGAATATAAATGAGTTAAATTTGATACTGGAGGTATAGCTCAGTGATAATATGCTTTCCTAGTAAGCACAAGGTCCTTGGTTTGATAACAGAACTCTTAAAAAAGTCAATTTTTGTATTGATTACATTTGAAATTATATGAAATCTGGTTTTAAGCTGACCTCATGGGCAAAAATTGTATTATTAAATATATGATAAGAACACTTATGCACCATTTGTTGAGAGGTTGGGAGTGTACATAGGAAATTTTTGTGGATGATATTCTTGGGAATACATATGAGTTTACTTATCATAATAGTTAATCTGGATTGCTAAGTTGATTGGAGAATTCTAACATAGATTTTACAAAATAATGTTTTTGTGTAAGTTATGTGATGCAGAAATGAATATCACAAAAATATGAACACACATATTTCAACTTGTTTAAAATACAATAAAAGTAAATATGCCCCAATAAAGGAGATATTAAATTAATAATGGCATGTTAATAAAACTAAATGCAAAGAAGTTGTTAAGACTTTAAATTTATGTGTGTTAGTATGTGAAGGTATTCATCATTACTAAGTTGGAAAATAATTATCAAACAGTCTGCATGTATAATATCATATAAAATGTACTTGATACTTATAATTTCATAGAAATGTTTAGCTAAATTTATCTATCTTTCTGAAGGGATACATGATAGAATTAAGCTGAATAAGTGTATTTATCAAAATGTTAAGAGGGTTTCTAATGGATTATAGTAGTACAGGTAATTTTTATTTTCTACAGTTTGTTAGACTCTAAAATCACATACATCCTTGCAGTATGAAGATTTTTGAAACACAGTGATAATCAGTAATGTGAAAACCAAGTGTTTATTGTTAAAATTGCACTTTAAATGTACAATTTGAAAGAAAATGTATACTGCATATGTTTCAAAATCATAGATCATTGTTAAAGTTTAATGGCCTCCTTTCAGTCTGGGAGATGAAATTTTAATAGGTGCCATCAATGGTAATGATCCCATTTTTTATAGTTGAATGAGTTTTAAAACACATTTTGTTAAATAACTTTTGGATCTATGTCAATGAAGTACTAAGGAAACACTTCTAAAATAATAATACATAAGCAGTGGTGTGGTTATATAGACTTTATAAAAAAGAAATCAGAATAATAGGAAAAAATCACAGGTTTTAGTTCAGCAGAATGCAATGGTATCATGCACTCAAGCTTCAGTGAATGTACCTATTGCTAGTCTTGAATAAACTGTTGTATTTATGGCCCATTATGTTAGCTATTGCTGGCTAGGCTAGCTCTGATTTTTAGATGAGTAAAATATCATTCAGATATATTTTAGCAGAAAATAAAAAGACAAGGTATGGAGAATACTGTTGAAGATTATAAGAGGCAAAAACGAGCCGAGAACAGGGAAAGAACATCAGTGAGTCCTGCTGGACAATTTAGAGTGAGAGAGAGTGTACGGATGAAGCAAATCAGTAAGTGGAGGCTCTCGAGGCCCAGCCCTAAGAAACCTGATTACAAGGACTCCAATAAGATCATCATAAAAAAACTGTGAAGGATACAGGCCTGGGAAAGAGAAATGATGATCTCTTTGACAATCCTTGGGAGACTGACCATTACCAGAGGCATTGAAATTAATGAGCCCTAATGACCTCTTTAGATCTTGGGTTTTACATTTCTTTGTATGTGAACATACATGTTCATGCTCATTTCCTATCCAAGTTTCAGATGCAGCAACTTGCAACACAATAACCTAGGAATTAATTTTTTTATTGGTTGTTCAAAACATTACAAAGCTCTTGACATATCATATTTCATACATTATAATCAAGTTGGTTATGAACCCCCAATTTTACTCCAAATACAGATTGCAGAATCACATCGGTTACACATCCACATTTTTACATAATGCCCTATTAGTAACTGTTGTATTCTACTACCTTTCCTATATTACAGTAAAGCCTTTTAATTGTGTTGGGGATATGAGTCAAGTATCATAAACGCAGTGATAGATTTGCAATAAAGGAAATATATATTTTGTATATATAAAACTGATCCAGTGACATGCTGCTTAGCCGGAGACAGTGGGACAGAGAGATTACTTATATTGGGATGTAATTTTTCATTTTCCTTAAGTAAACACTAATGTCCATCTCCTAGGAAAAATCCTCAGAGATTTTACTTTAGTCCTCTTGATCTGCTTTGCTTTAGTGATCTTGTGGGGGGAAAAAAATCACTCTCTTTGAAGCATTCCTGGTGAGTTACATAAACTACATTTACGTGTAGGACCAGTTACAGGATGTATGAATCACACTAAGCACACATCTTAATCTGTCACCGTACCAATTTATTTTTGAAGGTTAATAATCTGATGGCATAGATTCCAGTCAAACAAATAAGAATGTTTAATCTCCCATATTCAAATTTGATCTTACTCCATGATATTTTCTACACAATTCTACAAGACAGAGAAGGGAGAGAAAAAAAATTTAAAATTTTAATCTGAAGCTTGCTTATGTCATTTGTATGCAAAATGCAGAATAATGTTGGGGTCTAAGACCCAAAAGAAACAGTATTTGCTGAAGTTTTGGCTATGACATAATGAAGCATTAAAATAAATGACTTTGTCTAAAACTGAGCCATAGCACAACCCTCACCAAAGAAAACATAGGAAATTGCTCAAATGATCAAAAGACCCAAGCACCAAAGATCATTGAAAGACAAGTCAGAGTGGTCAGAAAGGCCAAGGAGATGCTTCCATTTTTAGCCTATAATATTAAAAATTATTCCTGTCCTTGCAAGCTCTAGAAGTCTGTGGATTCAATTCTGTGGCAGAATAACCTTGTTAGCTGCTTGAGAGAGTCAGGTCAGAATTCTCACCCAGTCCACTATTAACTTTTGCCATCACCATGACAACTTAGTGCTGGTTAAAAGGGCTCAAAAGACCTGTTGGCAGAAAATTAAGCTAATGAGTTCTTCATTTTCCATGTTGAAGTAGTTCCTAATCAGTTCTTTCGACTATGACCACTCAATCATAATATAGTTTTAAATAGATTGACTGTCTCACTTAGTAGCAAAATGGGAGTTCAAATGAACTCTATTTCTGTTCAGACCATTAATAACAATAAATCCACTGCAATATCAGAGACATGATATAAATCCTTCTTGTGGAGAAACACAATGTAATTCACACTCATTGAAAAACATATCAGCAAAGGATTTGTTCAGAAGTAGTTAAGAAGCCAACATCATTAACATTGTGGTACTCAGTATAATTATTTAGTATATACATCCTCTCTAGCTATTGCCCTTCTCATTTAGTACATAATCAGGCCAAATATATTCTCAGTAGCCATTTTACTCAATGTTTTCCGACATGAGATTTTATTAAATTTTATTTGTCAATCCATGTCAATTATTTTATCCTTCTTCCTCCCCTCCTGAGAGGGGCATTAGTTTCTATGAACAGAGTTTCAGGAACAGATTTTCAAGGAAAAAATTAAAACATTCAAACCATTTCACTGGTTTACAGTGAATAATTCTAATTCTATCGTTTGCAGGTAATTGACAGTCTAATGTGTTCTCCACATTTTAGGCAAACCATGTGCTCAGTTTGAAATATCAACTTCCAAATGCTTTCTCATATATTTACACTGAAATGTGATTCTACAAATTTATACATGACTATAAAACCCCTATTTGTTCTTTGACATACACAGAGAATACACAGTACTAAAGCTATCAAATATATTTAAAAGTAACCACGTGTTAAAACAATAACATAACATTCAAAATGAACAAGATGCTTGTTTTTAAAATAATAATTACTGTTTACATCACATGCACCTGAATCACTTCTCTCTGAGGATCTACCTTGATGACTGAAATCTTTCTCAAGTGTCTCTCTAGTATTCTTGATGGTTTCCTAACTTCCAACAATGTGAAGTTTATCAAAAGGTCCATACAGACATGTGGATCATGTGTTGGGGAGGCAAGGGAAAGTCTCCAAAATACAGATGTTTTTCTGCAAAAGAACAGGAATATAAATGCTTTTGTTTGGTCTTGTATGTAGTTTAAGGTCCACGTATATATTTCTTGTTTATTAAGAGGAATTCAGTTATATGTGATCTTTTGGTGGTCTCCTTAAAGATATTTGTCAACCCAGTTCAGGACAGCCCATAGTTATACCTCGTCCTTTAGTTGCACTGTGAGTAGAATTGAAGATGGCTTATAGCATCACTGTGGTCACAGTCTGTTTGCTCCTTTCATGTGGTCCTATCATTACCTGCTCTTTCTCTTATGCCTTCCTCAAGAACATCTCATACATATTTTTCAATTCAAATCTATAATTGGAGAAGTTTTAAGTGCTCTTTGTCATGCTGATAATACTCAATGTTTTACCTAATATAAAATATAGAACTTACAAAAATGACTAAGGACTTCACCTAGAATAAGGTCATTTTAAGAGAGAAATCTCAAGTTTTAAAAGATTTGAGGAAAGAGTAATAAGCAGAGGAATATCTCCCATCTTTAGAATAAGGAATCCTGCTACATATGTACCTAAAGTCAATCTTAATCCTAGAATCATTGAATCAAACACTGTTTTATGATAATACCTGAAGGAAATTATTTCACTCCAAACCTATTTTTAATCTCATGAAAAGATATTGCTCATTAAACCATGTCAAGGATTTAAAATATCTCAATTTCACATCATATGTTTTCATTTGTGAAATGATGATAAACATATATGTATAGTATATGTATTCTGGTTGAGGATGGCAGCATATTTCTGTAATACCAGCAACTCAGGTGGCTGAGGTAGGAGGTTTGCAAGTTTGAGGCCAGTCTGGGCAATTTAAAGAGACCCTATCTCAAAAAAGGGCACTGGGGTATGGCTTAGTGGTACAACATCTCAGGTTCAATCCACAATGGTGAAAAAAAAAAGTATGTATTCTGTTGTTGTAAATATTTTATAAATAAATTTATGGTTCCATGATACATAAATGGCAACAAGGCATTATTTACCTGAATTAAACATCTTACTAGCATAGTAATTATTTGCTCAGCTATGAAAGTATTTGTATTTTTAAAAGTTTTCTTCCTTTTATTTGTCTTACTATAATTATCATCTCATCATAGTTCCATGTTTTCTCTCTCTCTCTCTCTCTCTCTCTCTCTCTCTCTCTCGTGTGTGTGTGTGTGTGTGTGTGTGTGTGTGTGTGTGTGATTTCTCTCCACTTCACTCTTCTAAGGATGCAAGTCATTGATGTCTTGCTCTTTTAAGGATGCAGCATACCCATCTCAAGATTTTTAACCTCATGTACAAGTATCCTTTTTCTTTTTTAACATGTAAGGTTCTAGAGATTAGGATATGGATACCATTTAGGGGCAGAAGGGAATTTTTTTCAGTTCACCACCAAGATGTACATTGTCCCCCAATTTTATGTGAAACTGTAAGTCCCGGGTTTCTGAAGTAAAATCTTAATTATTGCTCTCATTTCACTCTTCTTTCCTCAATAGTTACTCCTATTTCCTGTAGGTTAAGAGGGAAAAGTAAGAAGTTCCACCTTCCTCTTTTTTCTCCAGTAAGGAGATACAGAGTCACATACATGATGTGCAACCATCTCCATTCTTTGCTAAAGGGATCCCAGTTGGTTTCTAGATATGATGGACCTGGTCCCAGAAACTGATCATGATTTGTCTAAGCCAAGTGAGGTACTGCCACCCTCCACCTTTCCCAGACCTCATGCAGCCACATTGACCACCAACACAAGGCAGCCTGTGATGGTCACTTCAGAAAAGGGTAGCACTTTCCTAAGAGTAGCTTCCAGCTCTCACATGTGGAGAGGAAAGGTAAGAGGTAGGCAAAGCAGGAGGATCTGAAGTCACATCTTCACTGGTTAACATTTTAAGATTATGGTTCAGGGGCATATAATCAACTTACTGCCAATGAATTCATTTTGCTTTTTTTTTTCTAAATCATCCCAGTTTTATTTGAATTAAGACACTATGACTTTAGTTTTACACCTCCTTTACATTTAGCTGGAAGAGTCTGCTTTGACTTTAAATAGATATGTTTGCTACAGTAATAGTGAGGGGAAAAAAACTGTATATCTGTGATTTTAAACATTTACACATTTCCAAAAATCACCCAGTTTGTGGTATATAGTACAATGGTGCAATCTCTGCCTATAAGAACAATGTATATCTACATGAACACATCCAACTGTGATCTATGAAAGAAAAGGTAAGGAAATTTGACTTGGGTGCTCAAAGAACTTTTTAAAAATCAACTCTTACAAATCTTACAAGAATCTAAGATAATACTAAAAAAGTTAAATACTGCCTAAACAGAAAGATGAATTTCTAAAGAACGATACAAAGTTTGAATATTTACAAAGAAATGTGATCTTAATTGTCACTTTCAGAAATAAAATCAAGCAATCAAAAACTAAAAGCTGAACTCAAAGTTACAATGGGGCAGTCTAAGGAAAATCTAAAAAGCACATATATTTTTATATGTATGTGTATGTGTGTGTGTGTGTGTGTGTGTGTGTGTGTGTGTGTGTGTACACAGGAGAAGTGAAGATAGAGATAGAGATACATAGATAGATAGATACAGAGATTTCTAATTGCTTTGCATTATCTGTCACAAGACAGTGAATTCCTTCCATTGATCTAAATTGTGGCTGTTGAAATAAATGTTCTAGTTTGTATAACTGAAGAACTACATCTAATTGAACATGTTTATTTTAGTTTCTGTTGCTTTTAAAACAATGAAAATCACCAGGATCACTGTCCTTAATGGGAAAAAAAAATCAGATGCTGCTGACAAAGCAAGACTGAAAGGACTGGGGAAGTTCAGAAACTGCAAGTGAAATTCAGAAGGATTTGCATTTGCTGTGTAAGTTGGCTGATGTGGCAAATCACATTTAATGCTGACAACTGTTAAAAATAATGATAAATGGAGACCAAAAATAAGCAGGTAAATGAAGCAAGCAAACCAGAGTCAGTAAGCTCCTAATAGATGACAAAAAGTTCTGACATGGGTTGAAGTCCTTTGGATAGAGAGAAATAGGGTGGGAGCAGGAAACATGGAGGACATTAATTTACAAACTTCATGCATTTGAATCCTGAGTGTGCATATTGTTTCCACATTAATATTTTATCTATATACTGCTGAATAAAGTTCTGGATGAAGTGAAATTACAATACAAACCATGTGGTTTTTTACATGAAGAATGTTTAAATTTAGAAACTAGTGGATAAAATCAGGTGTGAAAGAGAAATCATTTACTCAGATTTTTTTTTTTTAAGTGTTAGGGCAAAGTTTCCAAAATAATTGGCAATTGTTAACGCTTTTCCCACTCCTTAAAACTGCTTATGTTAGCCAAATACTGATTTTAGAAATCTTATCTTACAGGTTCTGAGATTAACAGAATTTTAATTCTGATTTATGATGAACTAACCACTATACCTGGCCTGAACATTGTCTTACTTATACTTGGTGAAAATAAAGATATTGAGGGAGGCAAATGGTTGGTTTTAAGACTTAATTCAATATTACAACAGAAATAAGCTGTAAGATTTTTCAATCAGTTCTAAATATTCTGTGTTGCCAGAAGAATCTATCAATTGACTGCATATATATATATATATATATATATATATATATATATATATATAAACTATACACACCTAATCACTATTTTAATCAGGTCTATTAAAAAATGGATACATTGGAGATGACTTCACATTTCTACTTGCTACATCAAAGGTCTACAAGCTTTCTAAATTTCAAGTTGGTTTAACAGTGTAAAGAGCATATGCCATGAATGAGTCTAGGCTGTTTTGCACTGGTCAGAAGCAGCCTTGCCCACTTACCCTAAGTTGCTAAACAAATATTATTGGTTTTTTAAATACTTGTCATGATCTAAGAGTCAGAGAAACAATGAATAACTCAACATAAAATTGCAAGATGAGTCAACTGTCAACAGACACCAGACATCAAGTCCAAGATTTGGCAGAAAGTATAAGATAATCATTGTCACTTCTAGGGATAAATGCAAATTTATTTTTGGATTTTGCTCATATAATCACTAATCTAGCCAAAAATGCTAATTTTTTTTTAAGTTTTTAGTTATAAATGAACATAATACCTTTGTTTAATTTATTTACTTTTATGTAATAGTAAGAATCACACATACCAGGTAAGCTCTGTACCACTGAGCCAACATCCCTAGCCCCCAAACATGATAATTCTGATAATGTTCTCTAACTGATCTTTTGTTGTCTATTAAAATAATTCAATCAAACATGATAATTACAGTTTGAAAGGTTTTTTTGTTTGTTTGTTTGTTTCTTTAACTTAAGTTGCTGCTGTTTGCTAATGTTGCCAGTAAGATATGAAGTAGATGTAGCGATAGTGGGCACTGTTGATTGTTCCTGATTGAATGAGAAAGATTTCAACAGAAAGCATATTTTTTTGCTGTAGAATATTGTAGTTAATTCAACAATTAACAACATGACATTTTTGTCTTCCTAATTACTAACATTTTCATCATGAACAGGTGTTGAAATTTATCAAAAATTTATCTGCACCTTTTGAAGTATCAGAGTGTTTTTCTCTTATCTGTTATATGTTATTATGATGGCTAGAAATAATAGTTTTTTAAAAAATAATTGTCCAATCTGTATACGGGGTAAAAATGGGAGTTCATAACCCACTTGAATCAAAGTGTGAAATATGATATATCAAGAACTATGTAATGTTTTGAACAACCAATAATAAAAAAAAAACAGAGACATGAGGTGGGAGGGAAAAGGAGAGAAAAGGGAAATTGCATGGAAATGGAAGGAGACCCTCATTGTTATACAAAATTACATATAAGAGGTTGTGAGGGGAAAGGAAAAAAAAACAAGGGAGAGAATTAAATTACAGCAGATGGGATAGAGAGAGAAGATGGGAGGGGAGGGGAGGGGGGATAGTAGAGGAAAGGAAAGGTAGCAGAATACAACAGTTACTAATATGGCATTATGTAAAAATGTGGATGTGTAACCGATGTGATTCTGCAATCTGTATTTGGGGTAAAAAAGGGAGTTCATAACTCACTTGAATCTAAAGTATGAAATATGATATGTCAAAAACTATGTAATGTTTTGAACAACTAATAAAAAAATACAAAAACAAAAAAAAAAATAAAAATTCATATCTGAACCAAAAAATAAATTTAATTCAAATTATTAAAATTTCTATTTTTGTATTTAGAGAGAAAAAAAACCTAATTGTCCTTATATTCCAGGAATTTACCCAGTCAAGTCAAGACACTTGATCTTGTTTTCTGTAAATTCCTGGATTAATTGTCTTCATGTTTTGCTAAGGAGTTGAAGACACAAAATAATGTGTTCTGTTTTTTTTAGTTTTTGTATCTCATCCTTGCCTATTTTCAAGTATGTGATCTGAATCACATACTGAGTAGAGGAATGTTTCTTCTGTGTTCCCTTCTCCAGAATAATCTATATAATACTCACTGCCTAGATTTCTTGCTTGCTTTATGATCATGCACATTACCATTTTTTTTTATATTTATTAAAAGCTCATGAGAATATGGGCTCTCTGTATACATGCAATGTTCTGCATAGGTCCACTAAGTCCTACTTACTGGTTTTCCTGTCCCATCATTCAGTTTCATTAATTTGTGCTACTAATTGAAAGGCAGTTCTTGTTAGGATGATGACAATTGATTTAGCAATTTCTCTTTGGAGTTTGCTCAGTTTTAGCTTTATATATTTTGATTTTGTTAGTTGACTTCAAGTTTAGAATATATCCACTGAGTTGAATGTTGTACAAAGTTCATTGCACGTTGGGCCACAAACTTGTGTGGATAGTTAACTCAGAGATCCAGATTCTATAATATGTTAGTGATGATTCTGAATATAAGCTTTACTGTCATTCCTTTAAAAGGTAGTAGAGAGGGATACAGAAGGCTCACTCTTATCAGCATGAAAGGAACTTATGCCATTTCTCCTTGTATTTCATTGCCAGAACACATCAAGTGGACAATGAGGATCAATTAGAGTGCAGTCCCATGTCATTCTTTCTGGACAAGGCAGAACAAAATTCCATCTCTAAACTTTGTTGAGAAGAAACAAAAATGAAAAGGGATGCCAATTTTATATTGACTAATAAAGTTTCTACCTGGAAATAATGTACATCATTTCTATTCACACTTTATTGGCTATGAAATCCACCTGTCCATGCCAAATAGAAGGTAGCAGATACAATCTTGACATGCTTCTAGAATTACAAAGTTCAAAATATTTAAGGCACATAACTATGAATGAGTATATTAGTTATGAAATGATTGTAGAGACTGACATGGCAGAGATGGTCAAGGTGAATTTTAATATGTTTGCACATATAAGCAACAGAATCTGCTGAGTGATTAGATAATGAGATAAGTGACTATTCCCTCATGACCGGCTGAGTGAGGGATAGTGTCAATCATGGTAATGTGGATGTGATTTCACTGTATGGATCTTAACTGTCCCCCAAAGGTTGTGTATTGAAGGTGCTAGATCACCAGCCTGTAGTGCTATTGGGAGGTGGTAGAAATTTTAGGAGGTGGACCCTACTGGAAGGAAGTTAGGTCATATGGGCATGTCTTCATAGGGGATATTGAGATTCCTACTTTTCTCTGTGTTTCTTGGCTGCCCTGAGATGGACAGTTTTGATGTTCTGCATCACCCCGGACCAAAAGCAACAGGGCAAAGTGACCATGACTGAAACCTCTGAAACCCCGAGTCAAAATAAAGTTTGCCTTCCTTTAAATTGTTTATCTCAAGTAGTATTTTGTCACAGAAGTATAAATCTGAGGAACCCAAGTCATGAGAAACAAAATTCATTCTCAACATCAAGGCAAGAAAAAGATTCATCTCTAAATATAGCAAATAGAGTTCCAATAATGTGTGATATAATCCTGTATCTATTTTATATTCTTTTTTCCCCCATTGAGGTAAAGGGAGCATCAGATTCATTTATAATTCTAGAAAGTAAAACTAAAATAATGGGTTATGCAGCTACATACACATTTTCAGTTTATTATATCTGCATTCAGCAGCTTGGATATCTAATACTCTCTAAGAAGAAAAATCCTGATTTCTTAAATATATATATATGGGAAAGAAGATGTGCAAAAAGGGGAATCTTCCCGCATTGTGCCCAGGTCCACACCATTGTCTCCTGGTTGCACTCCTAGTTCAAAGTCCACTCTTGCTATGACTTTTTAAAGAGGCTCTTGTCAGTTTAAATTTCTTAACTGTCAGGTACAATGGTGATGTGTTTCATCTGCCCATGTCAAGCACATCACTTTATTTCTGTTCAGAGTGAACAAAAAATGTCAGTCGGAAAGGCAAGCTTTGGGGGAAGACTTCAAACCAACTAAAAGCCAGACTTACCTTGTAAAAAAGATTCAAATGAAGTTTGACATGAAGTATGGCATCCTGGACCATTCAGATTGCAGCTAATCTTGACAATGTACAATTAATTACACCTTTCATTATGATTATACAGAGACTATTTCACATATTATAATTTTCAGGATGTTAGCAATTCAAAATTTAGGTCTCTTTTATCTCCAACTGCAGAAGTGCATAATTTGACATTTGTCATAAAAAAATTGTTCCTCACATAAAAAAATCATATATCTCTCCAAAATGCTTAGAGGATAAAGACCAAAACTTCAGTAAATTCACAATTATTAATTTTTTCAGCTCAAATGTTTCTCCCTAGCCTTATTTCCTCCCAAACCACCACAGAGACAGACCCATACCCTTCTTAATTTCAACTAAACTTACTTAACTCATGGTAACATTGTAACCTAACATTCAGTAGGAAAACATCTCCTCCAAAAGGAAATAATCTTACATTAGACAAATATCCAAATAACATACTTAGTTTATTTTACTTAAACAGAATCACATGTTTATTTATTAACCATTTGCTGTGATTGTGACTGTGTTTGGCTATATCTAATTAGTCACTCTCAGGAACAGAGAATGGGGATGATTGGGGTCAATTTCACCATAAAGTCATGACTTAGAATGGAGCCCAGGTTTCACAAAGGTGATTCGACTACAGGGACTACATATTAGTCATTTTTACATCTCACTAACTGGTGTTCATAGATACTCAACAAAAATATGAAAGACAGAAGAACTGTGTGGTCTTTTACCTTTAATATTATAGTATCAGTTTAAATTATACAAGAAATAAAAAAAGTTAATAACCATTACCACTGAGATTATACCAATAAAACTGAGAACTTGTATTCAACAAATTTTTCTGTTTTGTTTTCTGAATGCCACTTCCCTATTTTTTTTGGTGCAGGGCTTTGTGCACAACTTTCTATTTCTTCATAAGTTCCCTATTTTCACTAAAGCTTTCTTCCGGGTACATGGTGACTATTGGCTCATGAGGCGATTTGTATGAATTAGAAAATATTTCTGTTCCACTAGGTAATCCAGCCCCACTCTGAATATTTTCTAAGCTTCATGGCTCAGGAACCACAGCACTCACCAGATTTTAGCCTCGCTACACCTCTTCCAGGCCCCTTGTACAACCAGCACTCCACATAGACATCATGTTTTAGAAAAGTAACTAGAGTACCTTATTTCTGCCATGATATTTCCATTTTGGAAAACAAGGTGATATCAGATTAAAATCCATTATATATTTTATAATTACAGACAAAAGAAATAAAATGCTTTTATACCCAGATCTTGTAGGTAGAACTCCTAAGGATTCTATCAATACACTATTAGAAAGTATAAGCAATTTTATCATTTGCAAAGCATAAGGTTAATACACAAAAGTCAATTGCTTCTTCATTTTTTGTTTCTTTTCTTAACAGCTTTACCCAGGTATATTTACTGCACATACCAATCAAAATAATAGCCATATCCATCATACCCAGAATGTTTCTTGTATGTCATTTTTTTTTCTTTTTGTAGTAAGAATATTTATTATGAGATCCACAGTTTTAAAGATGTTTACGTGCTTGACGATATCTTGTTGAATGAAGTTCTGGAACTAATTTCTCTAGCGTAAATGAAACTTTATATCAATTGAAGAATGACTCACCATTTCTCCGATACTCTACACCCTGGCAACTACTCACTATTCTATTCTTTGGTAAGATGAATAATTGTAACTTTATAAACTAGCAACAAATAATTGGAAAAATTAAAATATAAATATGTCATTTGAAGTTTCATCAAAATATTATGGATAAACAGAAATATACAAGGCCTTAACTCCAAAAATATTGTTGAAAGAAATGATAAAAACAAAAACTACATAAATGGTAAGTCAACTTGTTCTTAGATGAAGAAGATTTGATATGTTATGATGTTCTTTCTTCAAAAAAAATCATTCTATATTTTCACTGTGGTCCCAGCAGACTGTCTTTGACAAGGGAAGAACTGAAAAGCTTATTGTGAAGTTTCTAAATAAGTACAAAGAATCTAGAGCAACTAAAACAACCCTGAAAAAGAGTGGAGTTTGAGAACTTATATCAAGTCATTTCCAGACCTGTTCTACTTGGTGAAGGTAGTGCAAAAGTAGACAATATGATATAAAAACCTAGAAATAACCATGCCTGTACTGGCAATTGATTCTCATCAAAGTAGCCCAATTAATTAAAGGGAAAGTAAAAGATTTTCAATAGAAGTTGTTACCAGTTAACCATATGGAAAAATTGACCTTTGGCCCCTATTTCAAACCATCTCAAATTGTAAATTCTCTATGGACAATAGATCTAGTCTTCAATGCTCAATTGTAAGCTTCTAGAATGATAAGGAGAAGAAATATTAGGCATTATCTTCACAACATTGGAGTAGCACTGGATTTCTGGGAGAGTTAAAAGAAAAATGCTAACTATAAAAAGAGTGAATATACTGAACTTGACTGGATGTAAATTTCTAAAGACAGACATGGCTATCTTGACTGTGTATGAGTTGGGTTATCTCGTAGCTGGACAGAGCACTTTTATGCTTCTATCTAGTATGTCTAAAAGTATGGTAGTGACATGTGGTCGAGGTAAGGATGAGATACTAGTGAGTGAGTTATGATGTGCTATTCAAACTTGGAAACACCTCTGGAGACACCAGGTACTAGCTTGTCTGTTGTTCACAGATATCTGGTGACATTCCCCTGGTTTAATCAGTGACCTCACCTAGCTTTAGTTACTAGTCAGTTAACTCTATGACTCTAAAAGAAGCTTAGGCCTGGACTTTCCTGACACTGAGCTACCTTATGCATATCTTTGTGGTTCACGACACAAAGAAACAAAGCACCTAAGGAATTGCACCTGTGGGTTTTCAGATTTCTATGTGGTTGTCTGTGCTTTCTCCCTATTGTGCTTTATTGGATAGTATGAAATAGTGCTAAGACGTTATTTCTTCCCACATGATTACCTAGCTATGACTCCATAGTTTGTTGAAATACTTTCTTTTCCCATCCTTTTATTACTGCATTCCATGAAGAGAAACTATAATGTCTTGTGAGTCCTTTCATTTGTTTGATTCTGAGTCAGGTACTCTGTCTCGTTGAACAACTGAAGAATGCTGTGACTTGGGCCACAATTTCTGATTTTTAAATCTTCATTATTCCACAACTAGATGGGCATTTGAAAGTCAGTTATTTAAAACTATAAGCTTCATTTTCCTCATCAAGTTAATTAGAGCAATTATAATGTCAATCTCATGGGGTTGTCACAAGGACTAAATGAGTAATAAGATGTAAGGAGCATATAGTTATATTCAAATAAGTATTATTACTTATCACGACCATCACCACCAACCTAACTACCACTGTTACTGGTATTTCTATCAATACTACTATGACTATTATCATAACCATTATATTTAATAGAATACAGTAGAATTTGTTGAAGTTGATATATATGCTAATTCTCCACTCTGACACCAACTTGTATTTAAGAAATAATTTGCCACTTGCTCTAAATGCAAATAAAGTTCCATTTTAAGAAGAAATTATCCTAGCTAGTAAAATGTATCTCAGCTTTTATCTCCTTACAGTGACATATCAAAGTTTTTATTCAGTATACACACAATTTATTTTAGACTGTCCATATCTTTATTTTCACCATAGTTCAGAACATAGCTCCATTTATAGAAGGACAAACTCTGGATACCTTAAAATGGAGAAGATTTCAATATGCACAAAAATAAACTTAAAAAGGAAAAGATAAGGGAGTCCCAACATGGCGGCGGGCGCAGAGAGATCAAGTCTCTGACCTCTTCAGCTGTGCAGGCATAGGGAGTCGTAAACAGCCTAATTCTGTTTGCTCAGGATCACTAGGCAATGCTGAGCTGACGTGAATCTGGAACGAGCAGTCTGGGCCTCTCAGAACACACAATGAGCCCGGATCGGCTGAATTCAAGCTCCCGTTCGCCTGCTTCCCGCAGACAAACAGCTGTGACTCAGCACTAATCCATCCGGCTGAAACAACCAGTCAGCCCTTCTGATCCTACGGAGGCAAATGCCAACCGAGCCTTCATAGGTAGTGGCCACAGGTCTGAAACGGGGCTTGGGAGAGACAGTAAGGACCCACCCATTGCATTGGTCACCTGGCAAAGGGAAACGAACTGTCGCCATTTGCAAGAGATACCACCATGGCAGACAACTGACATCATCAGACTGCGGCGGAGGAGATAACTTCATTGAAACCTGCGGCTACAGGTGTGTAATTCCCTAGCCTTCCCTCTCCACACATCGGGGAAACCTTAAGGGCCAATCTCAGCTCTCCTGTAAGGGCCCCTCCCAGCTCTCCCGTGAGCACGGTAGCCAGACCGAGGGAATTAGAGGTGGCGCGGGACCCGCAGCGCGGGACTACCGCTCTCACCAATGCAGACAGCTGAGGTCTCTTGCACCAGCTACCGGGGGTGTGGCTACCAGAGGGGCAGTAAAATTCGCTGAGGATTCTCAGCCCCAAGCTCTACAAACCTAGGGTCTGAGGGAATGGCAAACTGGAAGAGTGTGCCCAGTCATTCATGACAACAGGGCTCCCGGGAGCAGCAGACCTGGCGTGTACCCAGTATTGTGGTGAGCGGCACCCATGAGAGGGGCCTGGCTAGAGGAAAAGTGGGGAAGTGACTAGAAACAAGAGGACGCCCTAGGCACCCAGGATTGGAGACTCGCCCAGTCTGGGAGGAGGAGCTGCTGCACAGTGATTGGTTTCCACGTATTGATAGGAGAAACTTGGCCTGGTGGGCACAGCGCCACCTACTGGAAGAGAAGTTAATCAAACTCTAAGACTGCATTTATTAGTTTTTTTTTGTTGTTGTTGTTGTTGTTTTGTTGTTGTTGCTGTTGTTGTTGTTTTAATTTTGATTTGGGGTTTTCTTTCATTTTCATTTTTCTTTCTTGTTTTTTTTATTTTTTTTTACAATTTTTAAAAAAATTTTTTTTCTTCCAATTTTAATTTTTTTTTATTATTTAAAAAAAATTTTTTTTTCTTTTTTATTTCCTATTTTTTTCTTCTTTTGTCTTTTCATTTCTTTTCAATTATCTTATCCCCCCTTTCTTGAATTCTACCTGCTTACTCTCATTCTCTTTAGTGACTTTTTCCCTTCCCTTCTAATACCTTTCCTCCCAAGCATCAAATAAATTTATAGGAGTAAACAGTAACTCAGCAGTCAAACAGAACAAGAAGTAACATGAGCAGCTTCAAAAAGCAAGGAAGAAAAGGAGTACAAACAATGCAGGACAGCCTAAATATTCAGGAGGACCTAGAGTCATCAGAAAAATGGTCATATAAAGAACTCAAGGAACACCTTAGACAGATGGAATGGAACCTTAAAGAGGATACGAGACAGCAAATTCAAGCAGCGAAAGAACACATTGAGAATGTATTACACAAACAGATAAAAGAAGAAGTTAAGCACCTTTATCAGGAGATAGAATCAAACCATAATCTTAGAAATGAATCAAACCATAATCTTAGAAATGAAGGAAACTATAAACCAAATTAAAAACTCAATTGAGAGTATCACTAACAGAGTGGAGCAAGTAGAAGCCAGAACGTCAGATAATGAAGACAAATTATTTCATCTTGAAAAGAGTCTAGCCAACTCAGAAAGGCTGGTAAAAAATCACGAGAAAAACATCCAAGAGTTATGGGATAACATAAAAAAGCCAAACTCACGAGTCATCGGGATAGAAGAAGGTACAGAGATTCAAACCAAGGGAATGAGTAACCTGCTGAATGAAATAATTACAGAAAACTTTCCAGAAATAAAAAAGGAAACAGATATACAAATTGAAGATGCATACAGGACACCGAGCACACAAAATCACAGTAGACCAACGCCAAGACACATTGTTATGAAGATATCCAATATACAGAACAAAGAGAAAATATTAAAAGTGACAAGAGAAAGGAGACAGATTACATTCAGGGGTAAACCAATAAGGTTAACAACGGATTTTTCATCACAGACACTGAAAGCAAGAAGGTCATGGAACAATGTATTTCAAACACTGAAAGACAATGGATGCCAACCAAGAATTCTGTATCCAGCAAAATTAAGCTTCAGGTATGACAACGAAATAAAAATCTTTCATGATAAACAAAAGCTAAAAGAATTTGCAGCCAGAAAACCAGCATTGCAAAGCATTTTGAGCAAAACACTAAACGAGGAAGAAATGAAAAACAATAACCAAAACCATCAGAGGGAAGTGCCTCGGTAAAGACAGAGGGCGAGGGGAAAAATAATCATGAAGAAACAAACTAAATTTTTTTTTAAAAAAAAGTATAAATAATCAACCATGGATGGAAGTACAAACCATATATCAATAGTAACTCTGAATGTTAATGGCTTAAACTCTCCAATAAAACGACATAGGCTGATATCATGGATTAAAAAAACAAATCCAACAATATGCTGCCTCCAGGAGACACATCTGATTGGAAAAGACATACACAGGCTGAAGGTGAAAGGATGGGAAAAAATATGCCACGCACACGGTCCTCGTAAGCAAGCAGGGGTGGCCATCCTCTTATCGAATAAAATCGACTTCAAGACTAAGTTAATCAAAAGGGATAGACAAGGACATTATATACTGTTAAAAGGAACCATTCACCAACAAGACATAACAATTATCAATATTTATGCACCAAATAATGGCACTGCGACATTCATAAAACAAATTCTCCTCAAGTTCAAGAATCAAATAGATCACAACACAATAATTATGGGTGACTTCAACACACCTCTCTCATCATTGGACAGATCCTCCAAACAAAAGTTGAATAAGGAAACTATAGAACTCAATACCACAATCAATAACCCAGACTTAACTGACATATATAGAATATATCAACCATCATCAAATGGATATACTTTTTTCTCAGCAGCACATGGATCCTTCTCAAAAATAGACCATATATTATGCCACAGGGCAACCCTCAGTAAATATAAAGGGGTGGAGATAATACCATGCATTTTATCTGATCATAATGGAATGAAACTGGAAATCAATGATTAAAGAAGGAAGAAAAAATCCTACATCACATGGAAAATGAACAATATGTTACTGAATGATCAATGGGTTACAGAAGACATAAAGGAGGAAATCAAAAAATTCTTAGAGATAAATGAAAATACAGACACAACATATCAGAATCTATGGGACACAATGAAAGCAGTTTTAAGAGGAAAATTCATCGCTTGGTGGTCATTCCTCAAAAAAAGAAAAAACCAAAAAATAAATGAGCTCACACTTCATCTCAAAGCCCTAGAAAAGGAAGAGCAAAACAACAGCAAATGTAGCAGAAGACAAGAAATAATTAAAATCAGAGCGGAAATTAATGAAATTGAAACAAACTATTGAGAAAATTAACAAAACTAAAAGTTGGTTCTTTGAAAAAATAAATAAGATCGACAGACCTTTAGCCATGCTAACAAAGAGAAGAAGAGAGAGAACTCAAATTACTAACATACGGGATGAAAAAGGCAATATCACAACAGATGCTACAGAAATACAGAAGACAATTAGAAATTATTTTGAAAACCTATATTCCAATAAAATAGAAGATAGTGAAGACATCGATAAATTTCTTAAGTCATATGATTTGCCCAGACTGAGTCAGGAGGATACACACAATTTGAACAGACCAATATCAATGGATGAAATTGAAGAAGCCATCAAAAGACTTCCAACCAAGAAAAGCCCAGGACCGGATGGGTATACAGCGGAGTTTTACAAAACCTTTAAAGAAGAATTAATACCAATACTTTTCAAGTTATTTCAGGAAATAGAAAAAGAGGGAGCTCTTCCAAATTCATTCTATGAGGCCAACATCACCCTGATTCCAAAACCAGACAAAGACACCTCAAAGAAAGAAAACTACAGACCAATATCTCTAATGAACCTAGATGCAAAAATCCTCAATAAAATTCTGGCGAATCGAATACAAAAACACATCAAAAAAATTGTGCACCATGATCAAGTAGGATTCATCCCTGGTATGCAAGGCTGGTTCAATATACGGAAATCAATAAATGTTATTCACCACATCAATAAACTTAAAGATAAGAACCATATGATCATCTCAATAGACGCAGAGAAAGCATTCGACAAAGTACAGCATCCCTTTATGTTCAAAACACTTGAAAAACTAGGGATAACAGGAACGTACCTTGACATTGTAAAAGCTATCTATGCTAAGCCTCAGGCTAGCATCATTCTGAATGGACAAAAGTTGAAGGCATTCCCTCTAAAATCTGGAACAAGACAGGGATGCCCTCTATCACCACTTCTATTCAATATAGTTCTCGAAACACTGGCCAGAGCAATTAGACAGACGAAAGAAATTAAAGGCATAAAAATAGGAAAAGAAGAACTTAAATTATCACTATTTGCAGATGATATGATTCTATACTTAGAAGACCCAAAAGGGTCTACAAAGAAACTACTAGAACTAATAAATGAATTCAGCAAAGTGGCAGGATATAAAATCAACACGCATAAATCAAAGGCATTTCTGTATATCAGCGACAAAACTTCTGAAACGGAAATGAGGAAAAACACTCCATTCACAATATCCTCCAAAAAAATAAAATACTTGGGAATCAACCTAACAAAAGAGGTGAAAGATTTATACAATGAAAACTACAGAACCCTAAAAAGAGAAGTAGAAGAAGATCTTAGAAGATGGAAAAATATACCCTGTTCATGGATAGGCAGAACTAACATTATCAAAATGGCGATATTACCAAAAGTTCTCTATAGGTTTAATGCAATGCCAATCAAAATCCCAAGGGCATTTCTTGAAGAAATAGATAAAGCAATCATGAAATTCATATGGAAAAATAAAAGACCCAGAATAGCAAAAGCAATTTTAAGCAGGAAGTGTGAATCAGGTGGTATAGCGATACCAGATTTCAAACTATATTACAGAGCAATAGTGAAAAAAACAGCATGGTACTGGTACCAAAACAGGCGAGTGGACCAATGGTATAGAATAGAGGACACAGAGACTAATCCACAAAGTTACAACTATCTTATATTTGATAAAGGGGCTAAAAGCATGCAATGGAGGAAGGATAGCATCTTCAACAAATGGTGTTGGGAAAACTGGAAATCCATATGCAAAAAATGAAACTGAATCCCTTCCTCTCGCCATGCACAAAAGTTAACTCTAAATGGATCAAGGAGCTTGATATCAAATCAGAGACTCTGCATCTGATAGAAGAAAAACTTGGCTCCGATCTACATATTGTGGGGTCGGGCTCCAAATTCCTTAATAGGACACCCATAGCACAAGAGTTAATAAGAAGAATCAACAAATGGGACTTATTTAAACTAAAAAGTTTTTTCTCAGCAAGAGAAACAATAAGAGAGGTAAATAGGGAGCCTACATCCTGGGAACAAATTTTTACTCCTCACACTTCAGATAGAGCCCTAATATCCAGAGTATACAAAGAACTCAAAAAATTAGACAATAAGATAACAAATAACCCAATCAACAAATGGGCCAAGGATCTGAACAGACACTTCTCAGAGGAGGATATACAATCAATCAACAAGTACATGAAAAAATGCTCACCATCTCTAGCAGTCAGAGAAATGCAAATCAAAACCACCCTAAGATACCATCTCACTCCAGTAAGATTGGCAGCCACTATGAAGTCAAACAACAAGTGCTGGCGAGGATGTGGAGAAAAGGGTACTCTTGTACTTTGCTGGTGTGACTGCAAATTGGTGTGGCCGATTTGGAAAGCAGTTTGGAGATTCCTGGGAAAGCTAGGAATGGAACCACCATTTGACCCTGCTATTGCCCTTCTCGGACTATTCCCTGAAGACCTTAAAATAGCATGCTACAGGGATGCTGCCATATCGATGTTCATAGCAGCACAATTCACAATAGCTAGACTGTGGAACCAACCCAGATGCCCTTCAATAGATGAATGGATAAAAAAAATGTGGCATCTATACACAATGGAGTACTATGCAGCAATAAAAAAATGACAAAATCATAGAATTTGCAGGGAAATGGATGGCACTAGAGCAGATTATGCTTAGTGAAGCTAGTCAATCCCTAGAAAACAAATACCAAATGTCTTCTTTGATATAATGAGAGCAACTATGAACAGAGCAAGGAGGAAGAGCAGGAAGAAAAGACTAACATTTAACAGAGTCATGAGATGGGAGGGAAAGGGAGAGAAAAGGGAAATTGCATGGAAATGAAGGGAGACCCTCATTGCTATACAAAATTACATATAAGAGGTTGTGAGGGGAATGGGAAAATAAACAAGGAGAGTAATGAATTACAGTAGATGGGGTAGAGAGACAAGATGGGAGGGGAGGGGAGGGGGGATAGTAGGGGATAGGAAAGGTAGCAGAATACAACAGTTACTGATAGGGCATTATGTAAAATTGTGGATGTGTAACCGACGTGATTCTGCAATCTGCATTTGGGGTAAAATTGGGAGTTCATAACCCACTTCAATCTAATGTATGAAATCTGATATGTCAAGAGCTTTGTAATGTTGTGAACAACCAATAAAAAAAATAAAAAATTTAAAAAAAAAGGAAAAGATAAAATATCTTAAACTGAATTGTAATTATTAATGGTGCAAAGGGCATTTTCCCTCATAGACGCTGATAGAAAATGCTTTTTAAAATTTTGAAACTCTAGTAAGAACACTTTATATTCCAAAATTAAAGGTTTGATTCAAAGTTCACTTTATTAAATAATAGTTTTTAGTAACCATCATAAGTGAAAAAGACATCTCATGATGATATTATGTCCAAACAAATATACTGTCAACTATACTTGTTAGATTCTGATGTTAATATTTCAGTCACATTAAAAAATTCCCTGAAAGATTTTATTGAAATGATCTGGCAAAATTCCACTTTTCTGAATGCCTATTACTTCTTTAAACTAATCAGATGATGCTGCTTTTTAATATTTTTAACAAAGAGATTTAACTACCATGGAAATATTATTCATAAAGAAGATTAATAAATATGTTAGAAAGCTTGGTTCCTATTTTTGAAAATGTGAATTATTTTTAGGTGGTATGTATTTTGTTTAGCCACCAAAATCATTGTGAAATAGTGAAACATTGCTGAGAAGTCATCAAAAATTTTCATTCAATAGTTAAAGTTTCTTTCAAAAACTCAGTAACATCTCCAATTACTGTTAAAGTGCTATTCTACTTTGAAGGGTCAAATTGTTTACCTCAACACTTGCCTGAAACCATATGAGAAAATTTCCTTGTATTTAGAATTTTTTCTTCTAAAATAAAAAGTGTGTTGATCATTTTTAAATCCAAATCTTAAGACTTTCACTGATAATTGGAGGCACAGTTCTAAATAATGTATCCTCAAAGTCATATCTCTTTTCATTGTGATGCATTTTAAATATTATTTATAAAGATTTTAATTTTTAACTTAATTGTATCATAGAGTAAAGCATTTTGTGCACTGTTAGCTTAATTTGTCTTGCTATAATAGCTTTCCTAAAAATAATGCAAAAAGTGCAGCCCACATTTAATGCTATTTTCTGAAACTTATAAAACGGAGTATAATTTTGTAAAAAATGGAATCAAGGTAATTCACTGTGGTTACATTTACATAATCTTTTAAAGCTTTGTTTTTTTTAATTAAAAGAATCCCTGCTTTCATAATTGAATCCAGTGCCTCTTATTTTGAGTGGTTCATTGAGAATCAACTTGAGTATTTCATTATTTATCAAATTTCTTAAGGCAAAATTTAAAAAAAAATTATTTTCATCCAACAGTATTCACATTAACTAAGTTCATCTATTAGTTGGTATTTTAAATCTTCAGCAATATTTTCCATGTGTACTTTGCTAATAGCAATAATTTCTGATAAGAATAAATTTTGGCTTGTGGTAGTATTATTGTTTTTCCTCTATTACCTTAGCAAGTTTTACTGTGAAAAGATTAATAAGTATTTCTCCAATAATATCTGATTGTTGCCTTTTAAGACTAATATTCTCCAAAAAAAGCCTTCTTAGTAATTGCCATTATATTTGAATTAGGTGCATTTGATAATGTAATATGTTGAGCATTATTCTCAAAAAAATAAAAACACTGAAACTATTGTCATTTTTCTTCTTGTTTTGGATGATTATTTTAAAACGTATGTCATAATAGTTAATATCTAAAGTTAAAATAGTTGCTCCAGGTGCTGGTTATTTTAAGAATTACAAATGCAAATCCATGCAACAAATGTTTTCAATAAATTCCAAAGTTCAGGAGAAACATACTATCATATCAAACAAGTTTATGATTATTTTAGCCTGGTACTATGAATAATGAATGTACATATAAGAAGCAGAAATTCCAGGTCTGCCATTTTCATTTTTGCTCATTCTTATAATATTAATTTTAAAGGATATATTTTCCTTTTAGGGATCTTTTAGGTCACATTTCTATTTTTTGATAATGACTTTGTTAAAACTATATAATGCTATCTGCAAGTTTTATTGGGCACTGGAAATTAATACTGTCAACCTTTTCACAATCTCTTATTCTATTCTTTCACTCAAATCACTGTAGTCCTTTCCTATTCTATTCTTAAATGACCTTAAGAATTAATGAATTATCATCTATATTTCAACAAGATCCTCAGGTGATTGTTATGCACATTAAAATGTGAGAAACAGATAAAAACTAACATTTCCTTTGTGGTTAAGGAAAATTTACATTAAATTTTTCTTGTAAGAGCTTCAAACCATGGTGTGTCTTTGTTCTCCATTCTTTTATTCTCAAAGATTTGTCAGAGAATGTATGGTTTGGATATGAAGTGCCTCTACCCCAAGCTCTTGTGCTAATGTAGGAATGTTTAGAAGTAAAACAATTGGATTGTGAGAGCTATAACGGAATCAATCATCCTACTTTGAATGAAGTAAGTGGTAACTACAAACAGGTGGGGCATGGCCCCCCGGAAGAGGTTGGTCACTGAAAGCATGCCTTGAAAAGATTAATCTTCCCTGAGGCCCTTTTCCCTTTCTCTCTCTGTTCCTGGGCACTGTGAATGGAATACCACATCTTTCTGCCATGATGTTCTACCTCACCTTCGACCCAGAGCAATGGAGTGAGCTCACTATGGACTGAACCTCTGAAACCATGAGCCAAAATAAGCTTTTCTTCCTGTGAGTTGCCTCATCAGATATTTTGATCACAGCAATGAAAAGCTGACTAACACATGGGGTATAGGAAGCAAGCTAAAGCTTTTTAATATTTAACATATATTTATACATAACTTCACTGAAGAGACCCTGGATTGCCACAGGGCAGAACAGAACAATAAAAGATTTCTAATCAAAAACAATCAAGAGTGAGATGAAATATAATGAAAGAGTTAAGATTCTTCAGAAGTCTCTCTCTTCATAAAATTAAACACTGGTAAATGTGGTCAGAAAGAACTTCTTCACAGCTAAGGAAACTAACCAAAAGCTTGCAGCAACCCGGGGAGCATTCATTTAGGAAAAACAACTGAATCTCAGTAACAACAGCAAGTTTTGTGTTATTTCATTCCCCCCACCTGCAGCACAGTGGCAGTCTTGAAAATAGTAGCCCTTATTCTTAGTTGTATTACTACAGGAAGGTAAAAAGATCTTACTTACCAAAAATTGCAATGATTTGTTTTGATCTCTAGGGTGGTACTTAGAAGACCCACTAAAAAGGCTTGCTTTATCTTATGTAGCTCAGAATTCACCCAGCACTAAACCCACTACCCAGGCAGCATTTGTTACAAACATTTACAGGCAAGTATTTTAGTACTGATGCCTGAAGCAAAGGATAACAGCTGGGAAAACACTAGACTAACCAAAATCCTTACATGAAAGTTTGAGGAAGTGGATGGTTTGAAAATAAGGACTCTGAAAATCTTTGCCCTGCCCTGGGAATTTAGAAAGCAAATGTACTGAACTGTTTACATGCTCAGGAAAGACATGAAATGATACTAAACTGGTTATTTTAAATTTCTGAAAGAAGCTAAGAAAGGTGATATTTAAAGAGTTAAATTAAAGCACATTAATGATGCCTCACAATTAAGCAGAATGTTAGTAAAGAGATAGAAATTATGAAAAAAAAAACAAATTTTAATTCTGGAGTTGAAACTAAAGTAAGAAAAGAAAAATATTTAGAAAGTCTCAATCACAAATATATCATGTGGAAAAAAGTATACAACAACTTGAAGATAGGCCAATTTTGATGATCTAGTGTGAAAAATAGAAAGTAAAAAGAATAAAATTGAGCAGAACCCAAGAGATCTGTAGAACACCATCAAGCATAGACATAATGGAAGGAAAGGAAGTTCCAAAAGGAAGGAAGAAAGAGAACCCATCAGAAATAATAATTGAAAAAATGGCCATATTTTATGAATATTCATCAATATGTATAACCAAGAAACGCAATGAATTTCAAGCAGGAAAAACTCAAAGACATCTACACATATGACAATAAAACTGATGAAACTCAAAAACAATCTTGAAAAATACCAAGGGAGAAGTAGAGGGGATCCATGATAAAGAACAACAGTTGCTTTCTCATTAGAAACAACAAAGGACTGAAGGCAGTGGGTTGGCATATATAAAACTGTTAAGGGAGAATTCTATATCCAGCACAACTACCCTTTAAACATTCAAGAATTAGTCCTAGGTCCTTCACATGAGAATTAGATGTTTTCAGATAAAAATAATAAGAGAGTAAACAAACAAACAAACAAACAAAAAACCTGTAGGAATACTAGACATACCCTGCAGGAAATGCAAAAGGGACTTCTATAGACTAAAGTGAAAGGACACTGATCACTAAGGTAGATACACAAGCTACCTATAAACAGTTATTTACACTACTGAAATCAAGGTGAAACTGATCCAAATTAGATTTTTTAAGGTTAAGGCAGTGACTATAATTTCCAAGGCAATCAATGAGAAATTAACTCAAAATATGCAATATTAAAGAAGAAATGGAGAATTTTAAATTGATAAATGATAAATATCTGTTTGCCACAATAAGGCAGCAGTGGAGGGATGAAATTCAATAATAGATTTGATGGAGAACAAATATTAAAGTGACAAAAGTAAATTCTGCCTTATCAGTAATTACTTCAAAGGTAAATGAATTAACATCTCAAATGGAAAGGCAGATTGTTCAAAATGAAACAAACAGAAGTAAGTTAATCATCTTGTCATGTGTTGACTACAAATAACTTACTCTAAGTTTAGAGATAAAAGTACATTGAAAGTAAAAGGAACAGAAAATTCTGTTCTATGTAAACAGTTGTCAAGAGGTGGGGTTCTACTCAAAAATCTTAACACCAAAAAAAAAAAAAAAACCAACCACAAATAATTCAAGAAATAAATGGGCCAAGGAACTAAACAGACAATTCTCAGAAGATGATATAAAATCAATCAACAAATATATAAAAAATGTTCAATATCTCTAGCAATAATAGAAATGCAAATTAAAAGTACTCTAAGATTTCCTCTCACTCCAGTCAGAATGTCAGCTATTAAGAATACAAACAACAATGAATGTTGGAGAGGATGTGGGGATAAGGGCACACTCTCACAATGCTAATGGGACTGCAAATTAGAGCAACCAATCTGGAAAGCAGTGTGGAGATTCCTTGGAAAATTGTGAATGGAACCATCATTTGACCCAGTTATCCCACTCCTTGGTTTATATCCAATGGACTTAAAAACAGCATACTATAGGGACACAGCCACATCCATGTTTATAGCAGCACAATTCACAATAGCTAAATTGTGGATCCAACCTAGATGCCCTTCAGTAGATGAATGGATTAAAAAATGTAGTATATATACACAATGGAATATTACTCAGCATTAAAAGAGAATAAAATCATGGCATTTGCAGACAAATGGATGGAGTTGGAGAATATAATGTTAAGTGAAGTAAGCCAATCCCAAAAGAACAACTGCCAAGTGTCTTCTCTGTTATAAGGATGCTGATTCATAATGGGGATAGGGGGAGCATGGGAGGAATGGAAGAACTTTAGATAGGGCAAAGTTGAGAGAGGGGAAGGGGGTAGGTATCAGGGTAGGAAAGATGGTAGAATGAGATGGACATCATTACTCTAAGTACATGTATGGAAACATGAATGGTGTGACTATACATTGTGTTCAACCAGAGACATGAAAAATTCTGCTTTATTTGTGTAATATGAATTGAGCTGCATTCTACTGTCATATATGACTAATTAGAATAAATAAGATTTTAAAAAAGAGTTGGGGTACTACACAATTATAAAATAATACAGGCTTCAGAAATTTAAAAAGAAATGTTACTAGAGACCAAAAAACATTATATAATGATAAATGTATCAATTCATAAAGAATATTCCAGAAGAAAATATGAAAAATTCACACTTATGTGCAATTTAAATAATATACACTTAAACCAATAACTCAAAGAAGATACCATGACATTTTTAAAAGTAACTTGAGATGAATGATAATAGAATATACCAAAGTTTTATGGAGTGCAGCTACAGTTATGCTCAAAGGAAAATTTATAGATTTAATTACCTACATTAGAAAAGAAGAAAGATTATATATCTACAATTTAATTTTTCACTTTCAGAAACCAAGCAAAAAATATCAGATGTAACCCAAAGCAAGAAGAAAGATAGAAAAACAAAGATAACTGGAAAAATAAATGAAATAGAGAATAGAAAAACAAAGAATTTGAACAAACCAAAAGTTGATCCTTGGAAAGATTTAAAAAATTAGCAATCTTTGGCAAAGGAAAGTAAAAATACTAAAGTTACTAAAACCAAAAATGAAAATGAGGACATTATTATCGACCATAATGAAATTGAAAGGATAATAAAATGATACAATGTACAACAGAATCCTAACAAATTATGTAATTTACAAAAGTGAATGAATTCCTGAAACATACAAATTACTGACACTCACTAAAAAGAAAAAACAATAGAAAACCTAAGCAAACCTATAGCAAATAAAGAAATTGAGTTAATAAGATTTTGGAGTTTTGTTTTTAAAAAGCAAATAACAACGAAAGCCATGCAGAATGAGAAGTACAGGTCTAGAGGGCTTCACTGGTGAATTTAAAATTGTTTAAAGTTTAAAGATAAATTAACACCAGTCTTTCTCAAATAATTCCAAAATATAGAACAGTATCAAACACTTCCAACAAAATAATAGAGAACTTAATTTAGAATACTATTAACAGGGTTACCCACCATGATGAAGTGGATTTTACACAAGGAATGAGAGTGATTCAACAGATGAAAATCAATCAATATATTGATAGAAAAAAGGGGAATACAGGATCTTCTCCATGGACTCAGAAATAACTTCCTGACAAAAATCCAACATGAATTTACGATGGAAAATTAAAAAATAACACTAAGAATAGATGAGAACTTCCTTGATGTGATGAAGGGCACTTAAGAAAAGTCCATAGCTAACATCATACCTAATGTGAATGACTTAGAATGTTCCTCTTAAAATAGAGGAAAGTCAAATGTCTGTGGTCAGCACTTCTATTCAACATTGTATTGGAAGTCTAGCTAGAAAATATATACAAGAAAAATAAAATAAGAACATCCATATTGAAAAGGAATAACAAACAATTTCCAGAAGACATTATTTTATGTAAAGAAAATTCTGAAGAACTCACTAAAAAAATGTATTGTTAATGGAAAAATTCATCAAAATTGGAAGATTCAGGTTAACATAGAATATGAGTTATATTTCCATATAGTAAACGTGAATGGCCCCAAATCAAAATTAATAAAACTATTCAATTTTTAATAGAATAGTTAAAGAATTAAATAAATTCAACTAAGGAAGTGAAAGATTAATGAAATGTAAATACAAAACATCATTGAAAAAAACATGAAAGAACTAAATAAATAGAAAGATACCCCCATGTTTATGGATTGAGAAGCTTAATATTGCCAAGAAGCCAGTGTTCCCTATATTGATCTGTCTTTTTATTCATAATGGGGGAAGTTGGTTCTAAACTTCATATGGAAATATAGGGGAAGCAAAATACCTTAAATTATCTTGAAATAGAACAAAGTTGGAAGACTCACATTTCCATATTTCAAACATAACACAATAGTAGTAAAAGCATCAAAGTACTTACATAAGCACAGATGTTTGGATCAATGGAATAAAATTAACATATCAGAAATAACCCAGCTATACTCAATTGATTTTAGATCTTGAAAAGCCACTTCAATGAAAAAAGAATATTCATTTTTAACAAATGAGTCAACTGGAAAATCAAATTTAAAATTATAGATTTGGACCCCTACCTCACACTACATATAAAAATTAACTCATAATGAATTAAAGACTTCAATATAAGATTCAAAGCTACTTGTTTAATCCTTTTCATTGCTGTGACCAAATGACTTGACAAGAATAATTTTAGAGGAGGAAAAGTTAATTTGGGTCTCGTGGTTTCAGTCCATAGACAGCCAACTACATTGCTATGCCCTAGACATGTTAGATTATTATGACACAAGAGTGTGATAGAGAAAAGTGGCTCAAGACATGGCTTCAGGGAAATAAAGAAAGACAGCTCCATTCTCCAGGGACAAAATATACACCACAAAGGCATGGCCTCAATTACCTACTCTTCCAGTCCATACCCTACGGACCTACAGCTACCACCCAGTTAATCCCTACCAGGGGATAAATGCACTCATTAGATTAAAGCTCTCATAACTCAATCATTTCACCTCTAAACTTTCTTGCATTCTCTCACATGTGAGTTTTTGGCATACACCTAATATCTAAACCATAACGGCTATAAAACATTAGAAGGAAACATTAAATAGATCATCATAAATTTGGATCAGGCAACCATTTTTAAATATACCATCAAAATTTTGTTAAATAGATTAGTAAAATGTGGTATATCCATATAGTGGAATGTTATTAATACATAAAAAGGAATGAAGGAAGAACTGATATAAGTATGCCATTAGGGATGAAACTTGAAGAAACCTATTCTAAACAAAAGAACCATACACAAAAGACCACATATTATACGATTCCACTTATGTGAACTATACACAATAGATATATATGAACAGACAGAAAGTAGATTAGTCAACACCAGAAAAGGGGGTGAGAGATTGATTGTGAGGGTCAGTATTTGGGGAAAGGTATCAGAAAGGTTCTGGATTTAGATACTGGTGAGGATTTCACAATATTGCAATATATAAATAATACCAAATTGAACACTTTAAAATGTTTGTGTTTTAAAGTCCTATCTACTCAATTAGAATCTCCCTGAAATGCATTCTCATAGTCTTTGGAAGGTATACCTCTCTAAAAGAACACTATCAGCATGAAGGTTCCTGATGTATAATAAATAGTCTATTAAATTAGCCCATTGCAAATAGCAACTAGTCAATTGCCTAGAGTTAGACAGCCTATGACAGTTGCTGTGAGGGTGCAGAAATGTACATGTAGTTAGCTTCAGACATGTAATCAGTTAACTTCTGCACATAGAAACAAAATAATTCCAGGCACTGAGACAAAACCAAAGTGCTGCAGAAAGAAGGCTGTATACTAAAAGTAGCATTTAAATGGACCTTAAAATTTAAGAGAATTTTGTATGCAAAAAGAAGAGAAGGATGAGCAAAGTGGAACCAACAACATGAACAAATATGGAAGAATGACACAGTATGACAAAAGGGATCTGATACCAAGGGTATATACTAAGATGAAGCAGGAAGGGTATGGCTTCTCAGGATGGACAATGGGCATGAGAAAAGAACAAACTCATAATAAATTTAGATTAAGCTATTATTTTTACTATCTTAAGTTTTATATTAAGCAAAGAATAGAGACTATCTTGACAGTAGCTCTATTTCCCTCCTGGCACGTCACTTATTGTCTCTGAGGTGTGACGAGGGGGCGTGATATTCAACAGCCCATGATCTGTCCAAGAAAGCTAGTATCTTTTTGGATTGCAGAAATATTTTCTGCTGTATTCTAGGACTTTGATAATTAGGATTCTCATCAGTTTCAGGAGAAATGCATTCAATTATACTTTCAAGAGAAAAAATTGCAGACAGCTGGGCTTTCTTACCTCATGCTCAACCTAACATCAACAAGACCATATTCTTTTCTTTGGAAAAAGCAAACTCAGTGCTTGCCTTGCATGACTATTTTTTTCCATTTTCTACTACCCAGATGTCCAAACTTCCAGAAAACTATTTATCTTCAAAATCAGAATGAAGCCAAATGTCTGAACACCTTGAGTTGTTTTCCTTATATAACAATATTCAAGGAGATTCCAGAAGATAGAAATTGTTATGATTCTGCATGTGATAAGAATAACTTAATGTTGTGATAACTAATTGGATGCTTCCAACTGTTTCTGTTCCTCAAGAGAACCTGGCTAATACTCTGAGGTTTGTTGTTTGGGAAATGATTTAGGAACATGGTTTTAAATTTAAGAAAATTTATTATAGATTCAACATTAAAGTCTATGATAGTAGATGAGAACTTTTTGGACAATAATCCAATAAAAAAGTAAAAGAGTATCATTCCTGATACTATTTCCAAGCTAACATTCTATCAGTGTTTCATAAACCTTTCAAACAATGAATGTGAGTCCCAGAACTATAGAAATATTTCAATCAAAAACCCTAAATGACTTCTTGATTGATTCGATCTTACTCTCATTTCTATCCTCTTTCCCTATAGATCTAGTCTAGATGTTCCAAACATAATCTACAAAGGTTTGGTGGAGGTTTACCTTACTGCATCAGCAGCATGGACTGCCTCCCTGATTTCCTTCAAGAATTTAGCTCCGTCTTCCCCTAACAGCAGCTCCTTCTTCAGTGTAATATTTACACCTCATTTCTCTCCTTTATACTGTCATTCATTCCGCACTGATCATTGTCTCTGTGAAACCACACTGAGCAAGCTTTGCTTTTGTTTCCAACATTTAATCAAAACTATACTTGTCAAGGTCACGGATGACTGCATATTGCCAAATTCAAAGGTGAATTATAAGTGTTCATCTTTTTTACCTTCTGAAGCACTTCATACCGTTCACTGGCAAACTTTCTTTGCCTGGCCTCTAGCAGGGACTCTTTTATTGTTCTGTTGTTTTTATCCTCTATTAACCTCTGTTTTCAATAGCATTTGCTATATTCTCCTTTTGCCAACCAGTATTTAGTTTAGATAACTCTTTTCTCTCTTCTTTATCTATCCTCAGTCTCTCGTTATTCCCTCCAGATCTTTAAATATTATTTATAAACTGAATACTCCCACAGTTACAATTACAGACCTGAGTCTTCCCATAATGCAACACTTTTATTCAACATCCCATTTCATATCTCCACTTGTCATTCAAAACAACTCAAATGTATCTGAAACTAAGTTCTTTATTCTCCCCCACTCTATACACAAAGCCAATCCTGTTGCTAACTCACATTTTGTATGTGAGCGGATGTCACCCACATTTACCAAGTTGCTCAGGGCAAAGGTATTGAAATAACATTGTTGTCTCTTTTTCACATTCTTCATTTACTCCATTAAAGCATATTTTTAAATCTGATCTTCCTAACCACACCTGTTGCACATATCCTAGTCTAGGCCACCACAATAACTAAGTTGGATTAGTGATATCATATTCTACCTGGTTTTCCAGCTTCTAGTCTTGCGACATTAACTGCACACACACACACACACACACACTTACATGCAGATGCACATAGCAGCCAATGACATTTCTCTTAATGTTTCTTCTGAAAACCATAACTCTTCCTAGATTAAAAAAGAAAAAAGCTTCCCATAGGATTTCATGTTGAAATAAAAACTTACTATGGCCTCATGGTCTTTGATCCACTGATATGGATTAACTGGTGATAACTGTAGGCAGGTGGGGAGTGGCTGGAGGAAGTAGGTCACTAGGGGCATTCCTTTGGGTTTATATTTTGTCCTTGAGAACAGAACTGTCTCTGCTTCCTGTTGACATGTCCTGAGCTGCTTTCGTCTGTCCAGCCTTTCCACCATGATGTTCTGCTTCATCTTGGACCCAGAGCTATGGAGTCTGCCAGTCATGGACTAAACCATTAAAACCATGAGCAAAATAAACTTTACCTCCTCTCAGTGGTTGTTGTCAGGGATTTTGGTCACAGAGATGAAAAGCTAATGCAAACAGCCCTATAAAATCCAAATCTAATTTCAACCACTCTCTCAGACCTGTATAACTAGCTTCCCAAAATATACATTCCTATTACTATTGTTGGTACTATTGCCTAAAAATATCTTCCTCCAAGTAGTCATACCACTCATTTCCAAATAATTCATGTCCTTGATCAGAATAATCTAGAATCCTCCCCTCAGAATACCATCTATAGCCTCTCCCTTTGTTTTGCATGACTTTTTTCCCAGAGCACTTATTAATACCTGATATTTTATTATGAAGGGTTTTTTCCCCTTGTCTTCTTAGACTTCAAGCATTCTGAGGGCTGATAATTTTTTTGTTTGGTCTACACTTTATCAATCATGCCCAGAATCATATTCATCACAGGAGGGCACTCAAAAATTTGTTGAAAAAAATGAATTTAACAAGAGAAGATTATTAACAGTGTGAATTTGTTATCATCAGAGTGTCCAGTTGAGATCCACATCTCTTGTAATCAAGTCTCTAGGACCCTCCCATATTACCAAAACTAAGTCATAACCCCAATAGCCAAACCATCTAGACCTTCACAAAGAAAACTTGATGGGGGCATTCAAAGTGTAATAAATTATTATGGTGCAGGTGTGAGGAGTTCCCCAAAAGTCATGTGTTAGGATCCCCCAAAAGCTCATGCAAGAAAGTTTAGAGGTGGGTAAAATGATTGGGTTATGAAAGCTCTAATCCAACCAGTGAATTAATACCCAGATAGGAATTAATTAGGGGGTAACTGAAGGCAGATATGGTGTGATTAGAAGAGGTGGCCATTGGGGGCATGTCTTCAGAGTGTATATTTTGTATCTGGAAGATGGAGTGTCTCTTTCTCTTTGCTTCCTCTTTCATGACCCAAGCTACTTTCTTCCACCCCACCTTTCCAACATGCTGTCCTGACCAACCCCAGACCCAGAGCTATGGAATCAGTCATCTATGGACTAAGAACTCCAAAACGATCAGCCCCCAATAAACTGTTCTTCCCCTAATTGTTCTTGTCATGTCTTTCAGTCACAGTCGCAAAAATAAATAAATAAATAGATAAATAAACAAAAAGTGTGCTGAGGGCCATTATCAAGTAGGAATGACGCATCGAAATTTCCTTGCCAAGCGTACCCCATGCTGCTTAGAGGACATTCGATGGGACATTGCATGCATGCTTTAATAAGGTGACCTTGCTCAAGGACCAAGGCAGATCCGGGTTTAGAGCTGATCAGGTTTGAGGAAGTAACCGGCTCCTTGAGTTTAGGGCGTTGCCAGTTTAAGATAATGGGTTTTAGGGAAGTTAGAGATTGAAGATTATTGCTGGGATTAGGGTGTTCCTGCTGCTTGTTCCCGTTGAGTTCTCGTGAGATTAAAATGAGATTTGGAGATAGCCTCGTGGAGTAGGTGAATTGTGCGGGAGACGGAGAACACGATTGTCCCTGGACCTGTGTGGAGGCGGTGTGAGAGCTGGAATAAAGAATTGCTGTTTGAACCTACGAAGGTGTGTGGTGGCTTGTGATTCTGGTGCCAAGCCGAGACATTGGCCTTTGGCAAAGTGACTGAAACATAGATCTACTAAGGGGGCAGGAAATCAAAGCAAAACTTGATAATAAGCCCATTAAAGGAACCAGAAATTGAGACAAAAACAGGAAGGACTCAATTTCCTTAAAAAACTCCAACTCTGAACACTACCCCATTCTCTCTTGCAGATGATCCATGCAGCTCCTAGGATATGAGTCAAAAGTCAGAAAGTCCCAGTCTACCTTCTGACTGGGGAATGGGACTCTGGAAGCTTCCCTGGGACTCCCAATAAAACTGGAAGGCCAGATGGGAGCACAGTCCCTCTCTCTACTCTCTGAGAAGACCCATTTTTCTCTCTTGAGAGTGTCCCCTTTCCCCATTTCCTACCCATTCTAATAAATTCATGTCTGTAACTCCGAGACACGTCTGAAATCTTTCTGACCTGATCCCAAGAATCTGGTGTTAAGGGCAGGGAAGGACTTCACACTGCCTTAGTTTCCCCAAAAAGCCCCTGTAACACATCTTTCTTCTCCTACACATGCACCTACCACTAATGTTACCAAGAAAAAGCTTTAGTGTTATCGTTGCATTGAGGTAAACAAATAGTGACTTAAAAATACTTTACCAATGCATGTTTCAAGTGAAGTCCAAAGTACCTGGTGACTTTGTTTGAATTTTGCTTCTTGTAAAAACATTATCATGGTTAGTAATGATTTAGGGGATCTTTATTTCTCACTATCACCAACTGTTTTAATCTGGAACTATAAATGTAGGTATATCTAAGGCAACTTTGTCAGCTAAAAGACATTTTGAGTCTTCTTCCATGACAAGAGTATTGCTGTACTATTTTTGTATGTTCAATCAGGAACTTCAGATCACGTTATTAAGAGATCATGCTATAGCAAAAACTTGTCATTTGGGGACAGGGGAAGCAAATAACATTGTAATTCAATGCAGCCTGACAGGTTTTAGATCAAAGACTGGTTCCTGGCAATTTTTGTAATTAAGAAAGTATCTATAAACATGAGGCTTGCAGTACTTCATTTGAATTCAACATGGACTACTTTCTCCTAGTGCATGTAGAAATGTGTCACTTACTCTTAAATGAATAAACATGACTTTGGCAACTTAGTTCTTGCATTAAAGAAAACATAGTGATTATTCTTCTAAAAGTTGTTTGTATTTCAATAAGTTCAGTTGGATGGATGATGGTGTGCTTCAGAGTCAGGTACCAAAAATGAACCAGTTCCTCCTTACTCTGTGGTCTCAGTAAACATGCCTAACTCCAGCTTTTTATTACAAACAATCATCACTGGTCCCAAAGAGAACCAGACAAAACTTTACGTCCTTTAGTTTACTCTCACCTCCATGAAAGGGAGAAAGAATAAAAGTCTCCATGAAAAACCAATTCATAACCCTAACCCAAATATAAAGTTCTTATCTTGTCCTCTCTTGGTCTTCATGTTTGCTTTTCATGTTTTATTGGAATGGAACTTTAACTGAGCTCAGCCATATGACTTGCTTTGGCTAAGAAGAGAAAAGCAAATGGGACTCAAGCAGAGACTTAATGAATACCTGCCCATTGAGACTTGCCATATCTTATTGCTCTTTGGAATGTTCTAACCACTCTGATGATATCTGGGCCAGTCTGCCAGAGATGATAGGCCCCTGAGTCAGTCCTTGATATCACCCCAGTCAATGCACCAAGATCCAGATGCATAAATGACACTCCCACTAGCCTCCTATGGGGTAATTTGAATTCTAGTAAAGATAATGATAGCAAGAGATTAAAACCCATCAAGCATGTTTAAATCCATTTGTTCAGAATGCTGCAAAAAAGAAAAGAACTGATTGGTGACTCAGAAGGTGACTGGGGACAAATTTATTATTGTGAGAAGTATAAGATAAAAGAATGAAATGTTTATATTACCTTGCCAATATTATTGGGTATCAAATTTCTATTTGGAGGAGTGCCATTTTTATAGAATTATTGTAGCCAATAAATGAAAAACAATTGACAGCAGTACAGTACCAGCATTTTAGAGCACCCTCTGAATCCATGGATCTTGTCATAGTGTCCACAGTGACCAATACCATGAAGAGAAGGACAACCAAGCAATACATTCCTACAAATACAATAACACAATACAATTTGCAATGTTGCCAAAGGGGCTTCGACTGAGTCTCCTCAAATTTCTGCTTGAGCTGCCAAATTGTGGGAATCACAGAAGACAGAGAAATAATCAAAATTTCAGGTCAAATAAACCCACTTGTTCAATGAATAAATTATAATAAAAACTAATGGATGGAGAAATACACTATAATAGTGATCTAAGAGACACATCCAAAATTCACCAAAAAATAAGAAATGTCTGAAAGTCACAAATGAGCAAAATTGAATATAAACTAGAATGCATTATTAATGACAACCCATGTCAGAGGTTAATTGAGTCACTGCTGTTTTTTCAAGAGTCTATTCTAGCTAACTGGACTACTTATAAAGAAATGGGAAAAGGTGATTACTAAAAGAAAGTAGTTACTTATATGGAGAGAAAGAATACAAGATAGGCAGATGCCTGGTACAGTGATATACAATCCTAGGAATTTGATAGACTAAGGCAGGAGGATCACAAGTTCAAGGACAGTCTCAGCAACTTAATAAGACCCTGTCTCAAAATATAAAGGAAGGATCCAGGTGTGGTGGTGTATGCCTGTAATCCCAGCATCTCAAGAGGCTGAGCAGAGGATCAGGAGTTCAAAGCCAGTCTGAGAAATTTAGTGAGGAAGAAACTTTGTGAGACCCTGCCTCAAAAAAAAAAAAAAAAAAAAGGACTGGGAATGTGGCTCAGTGGTTGAACACACCTGGTTTCAATTCCTGGTACCAAAAAATAAATAAAATTAAAAGTAGGGCCTGGGAGCTGGGGATATAGCTCAGTGGTAGCATGTCCCTGGATTCAGTTCCCAGCACCACACACACACACACAAAGAAAATAAAAACAAATGGTAAAATATGAAATAAATACTCTGATAAATATAAACTTTATTCCTTTAGTTGCCCACACTGAAATCTAGACTCAGAAAAAAATAAGAGATTTCAAATGAAGCACTCACTAGTAGCTTCTATCATATACAAAGTTTCAATTTCCCACTTTTTACAAATAATGAAACAAGGGCATAAATGAAAGTTACATGAAAAAAAAAGCGAATGTCAAAAACATCTTGTCTTAAAAGATTAGGGGGAAAAAAAGGAACAACAAAACAAGAAGTTACAGGCAAGGTTTTTAAAATCACTAGAGCTGTTCAAAAAACAATTATGGTAGATGATATCCTGGGGGGAAGAGAGGATCTGAGGAGTAAAGTAAACCTCTAGAGTCTGAGTGATCCTCACGAGGTAAGCTTTCTCTTATTCTTCCAAAGGTTCATTTGTATTTAGATATAGGCTACCGTGTTAGTCCACATATCAGGTACATAAATTTTACTCTCTACAGTGAAGAGCACACAGCACAAGAACATAATTAAAACATACATAAAAAGCCTTAAAGTGACCTGGATGACTTATAGTTGCCCCAAAAATAAAAATAAATATAAAAAAGTCCTGCAAAAGCTGAGGATAAGACTGTGACCTTAAATAGTTGCTAGACTTTGATTTTAAGTGGATTTTTCTTGCAATAAGTAATGTATAAATGACAGACTCACAGATGGAACTGTGAAGAACCATTCACGTTCCACTGGATGACTGATCCATTTAGGAATTTTCAGCTGACTGTATCAGGTTGTGCATCTTATGGGACAGAAAGCTGCTCCTCAACCTCCCCAGGTGCCTAACCTATGTTTCAAATCTATTAGAATCTCAATTTGGGGGCTTCAGTGGTAAAAGCACTTGCCCAGTATGTGTGAGGCCCTGGGTTTGATTCTCAGCACCTCATATAAATAAATGAATAAAATAAAGTTCCGTCAAAATCTAAAAAAAAAAAAAAACTTAAAGAAAAAGAATCTCACTTTTTCTGATGTCTCATACCCATAAGTCTAGAGGCAAATCATTCGAGGTGCAAGCACATCCTCAGTGAGGATACTGTAACTTCTGATTGATGGCTTTTAGTGCATGACTCTTGTAATTTAGTAATGATGAGCAAGGTGGCATGACATATTGACCTCTCCTTGTTGATTTCTTCCTGGATTATTTGCTACTTATGAAATAATGTGACCAGAAATCTATTTTGAAGTTTGTTAATGTGTTTTATTTACTATGTTCCTATTTGAGGGGACTTCCTTATGTTTCCCTAAGAATGCTAGAAGTAAGAAATGAAGTAGTATTTTGCCATGGACATTCAAAATAGGATTTTGCAGTGAGACAATGGACCTGAAGAAAGAACAATGCTCTGGGGAGAAAACTTTCCAGTTCCTTTTCTTGTGTTTAATATATTAAGGGTTAAGTCTGTTCACAGAATCCTCTAGTAATGAAGATGTGGGTTGGGACCATGAAGTCAGGTGGCCTGCTAATCAAATGGAAGAGGAGCCTAATGAGTATGTAAAAGGCAGGAAAATAAAAGATAAAGCAGCCTATCATTTCCCTGGCCCTCAGACACAGTACAGAGGGGACTGAAGAGGAACAGGGGAGAATATAGGCCTATCACATGCATCTGGGCATCTGGCTTTGGCTTGAATAGGCAGATGTAAGGATTAAGTAACTGGGGAAAGAAGAGGACACTTGACCCTATTCCCATATCTGGTACCTTTTACTCTGGTAAAATAAGAACATGGGGGAATCCTCGTTAATATCTTTTGCAACTTTAAAGTCTGATAATGTCTTTACATTAAAAAATATTCTGAGTTGAGCAACTAATTTTGTTGGAGTCTCTCTTGATGCAAATGGAAAGAAATCAAGAGTCATTCAAGTTGCAGACAACCAAGCACCATGTGTCTCTTGCCCTAAGTTCAGGTGTAAGGAGTGAAGGATCCAGAGTTAAAGCAAGCTGTATCTTAGTGAGAGAACCAGCAGGTGGTTCCAAATGAGCCTCCAGTCCTCGAAAGGTCTGAAATGGAGGGAATCCAAACAAAAAGAGAATAAAGTTTAAAAAGGAAGAAAAGTAGAGACAAGGCCTCAAGGAATTAAAAATCTATGATGGTCAACCCATCACTTCTGAGGTCCCTACTATTTGACATCTGTTGTTAACTGGAGGACAGTCATTCAATTCCTCTCTTCAAATGTCCTCCACTTGTTCATCTATTGACTGCATATCTTCATCTGTAAAATGGATTAGCATTTACTATTCCTCCTAACCCATAGAGTTGTAATAAGGAGCAAATAAAATCATGACTATGAAGTTGAAAAAAAAATTTTGTGGCCTTAGAATGCTATTCAAAGAACTATTTCTGCTACACCCATGTTTCTTTTTCTGCCATCCCCTTGTACATACCTTTTAACAAACAATGGAAGTTAGCTGCATATACTGAACTGTAGTTTCATTTTGTAAGAAAGGAAAGATTTATGAAACTTACAGAATCACATAGTAATAAAGCAAACAACATTTCTTCAAGAGTCTTATAAAGTATAAAAGTAGAGATGGGTCAACAAATCACATAGGTTGCAGAGAAATAAAATAGGATCTGAGTAAAAATTATATAGATTAAGAAAAATGTGCATGTCTAAACATGTTTATGTCTTACCATCAGTAATGGTTTCCCACTATAAACTACATCTTCTTTCCATTTGGGGGAAAATTTATTTCTCAAGAGCTTTCTGACCATAGGAAAGAAATGGGTTTCTACCTTTTCTTAAAATTACTCTATTTCCATGAAAACAAGAGAAATAGGAAAATCAAATACTATTCAGTATTGGGTTGTTTTCCCCCAGTCTAATACATTTCCTTAGCTAGAGCAGCAACTCTCATTTTTCTTAAATTTCCGCATGATTGGATTGGCATAAGTCTGCCTCCTCATCTATACAAAATAAGTGACATATTTCACAAAATCTAAAGGATTCTTCTGCAAATATATGATTTTCATTTAATGTTATATAAATATTTGACTTAGCCACAACAAAGTATGGTTTCTTGATGGCCATTCAAATGAGAAACAACTCTGAATCTTGCTTCTACCAGGAAGCATGGTTTTCATTCTAATAATTCTATTTGTCCTTCTTTTGGTCCTTGGACTTTCAAGGAGGATAAAAAGACAAAAGCTTTCCCGGGGCTGCAGTTATCTGACTCATACTTACTTAAAATAGCACTGTTATCCACCACTTGTCCTGGTCACAGCAAACATTGATAGAGATATATTTAATTGAAGAAACTGCAGGCTAATTAAGATAAATGTATAGACAAAGTAAATGAAAATTTTATGGAC
Source organism: Ictidomys tridecemlineatus (assembly GCF_052094955.1). Classification (NCBI taxonomy): domain Eukaryota; kingdom Metazoa; phylum Chordata; class Mammalia; order Rodentia; family Sciuridae; genus Ictidomys; species Ictidomys tridecemlineatus. The sequence goes on along the minus strand of NC_135478.1, from coordinate 180,544,580 downwards.
AAGATAAAGTGGGATTTAAACAGGAAATCAAGGTCATGATCTATGTGTGGTGATCAAAATTATTTATACTAATAAGATGAAGAAAGTAAAAACATCAGATAATTGAAATGATAAATATTTTATTGGGGGGGGAATCACATCACAGGGACAATTTTTGGATGACCACAAACAAAGGCAGATCACATGATAAAAAATCTTCAAAACTGAAATCCTTAACTTACGGAGACAAATTAAGTCAAGAAAATTGATTCACACAAGCAGAGTACAACAGTTAATTCAATTATTCGAATGATTAAAAATAATTACATACAAAAATATTTGCTATTGAGGAAAATTAAAATATTTCCCCCAGATTATCCAGGTTGACTGGTTGCATTAATCTAATTCATTAGATTGATGAATCTCTTAGCTTTGTTTTTATCAGCACTGCTTTGATGTCCTAAAGCCTTGAGCCCTGTGGGGCATATTTTAATCTCGTCCTTTTTAAACTGAATCTTTGAATCAATTAATCATACAATGCTTATTAATGTGCTCCATGTAGCTCTGTCTCACAAATAGTATCATTTGTGATTAAAATGCATTTTTTTGCATAAATAAGTTTACTAAAACTTAAGATTATTATTTTTCAAAAATAGCTTGATACAAAATGACATGTTTATTAAGCACCTACTAACTATGTATTAGTTCTTGACCTTTTTCAGAAATTAATAGTTTAGTTTAATGTAAATAATTTGTCTGTTTAACCAGATATTCCTGAGTAACCCATACGTAAGTTCTCCAGCCTTTAGGAATCATCTTTTCATATCCAAGTTGTCCATCATATTTGGTCAGAGGAAGCCAAGTTTTGCTCTTTCCTATTTTTGAGAAGCCTCAATAATCTGTGATTATTACACCTGGTGGTCACTTGGTCCCCTGCTCTCCTATCGCCCTCTCCTCAACTCTCAAGTCTAGTTTAATCTAGTGCCTCTTTCTCATACTGTTACATCCTAAAGCCAACACAAATCCTTCTCTTAGTTGTCCAAAGATATTCTCAGACCTGGATATTACTTCTAGCAAAAAATCATCAAAAGCTTGTAGAAAACAGAATTTTTTAAAAATGCAGATAGAACAGTAGGTTACCAAAAAAAGAAAAATGAATCCTCCCAGTCATGCCACAGGATCTCCTTACTGGGTAGCAATGGCTACAACTCTTGCCTTCTAGCTCACCAACCACATAGGAGACACCCCCCCCCCATCAGACTACCTAAAGGTCAGACCCTCACCCTTTCTGAAGTTTCTAGCAAAGAGTCAAAAGCTGTCTCCTACTGTTTTGTGTTCTACCATTGTTTATTGTCCTGAAAGTAAACCACCTCAAAGATGCAACTAAAAGCAAGCAAACCTTTTATTATTATGTACCAATATTTGGCTTCTCATTACCTCCAAATGTTTCCTTTTGGACTAAGATATTGACCTTTACATTAGAAAATTAAAAACAAAATCCATTCTGCTTCTCTCCAAATTTAAGGTGCAATCTGCTCTAAAATTCATTTCAAATGTCATATTCTAAAGGACATGGAAGAACAATCAACTACCCTGAAACTGTGTTTTCTCCCTTAATACTAATGATTTATGCTTCAATAACTTCTTGGATTTTGTCTAGCTAGTTACCTAGTTATTCCTAAACTTAGTAATTGTGCAAATGAAATTAGCAGAGAATTTCTAAGCCAATTTACATGTGGAATTCAGTACTTATGAGCTTATTGATGTTTCAAAGTGCCCTTTCTTAGTTGCTACAAGTTTGAAATCTGAAAAACACAGGTTACCTGAATTGGTTTTAGTTCAATGTTGCTGGACTATATGGAGCTATGTCAAATTATCTATTATCTCACCTGTAAAATACCAGGTTGGAATTATGTAGAAGATCTTAATTATTTGAAAGAAGCAAAATCATCACTATATACACACGGTATTGTTTATTTAATCCATACTTTCCCCTAAAAAGGAAAAAGTCATCCATAACTTTTCATATAAGATAGAAGAGCACAATTCTTCTAAAACCTTGAATATTTTTGGAAAAAAAGCCAAATATATTGTCTTGTTTCCTAGAAATAACACCCATTCCATACAATTCAAAATTTCTAATTTGCATGAAAATGAAGTATGGGTAATTCATTGGGCAAAAACTACATTGTAATTAGGTTCTAATCCTAAATTTGGAAGTAATATTTGGTTCAAAACTCCTTTACAATTAGCAGATGATATGATGGTCAAGCCACTAAAACTATGAAAATACTCATGATTCCTAAGAGACCTAAATAGGTATTGTGCAAAAATAATAGAACAGTTTATAAAGCACTTGTTCTCACCATCATTATTAAAAGGGATTTCTTATAAATCAGATTTCGAAATGAAGAGACAAAGATACTAATAACAAGAGAGAAATTGTACAAAGAGCAATTTATTTCAATAGTGAAGAGTTAAAAACTACTTTCTTATTTGCTAAATACAAAAGGATTTTTTTTCTAAATATCTAGTAGTTTGTTTTAAATGATTCTCCCCCATAAACTAGTTTGTTTTTAGACATAGCCTAACTCAAACTTTTCTCCTTTAACTACCTGTGGTAAACTGATGATGAATTTACAATGGATGACTAATTTACAATGGTTTTCTCTATGGAGAGTCCTTTTATCTCCTTAAATCCCAATTTCCCTGGAAAATAATTATCCAACCCTGTACCATGATAAAGGGTTTATTCTATTATAAAACACACTGTAATTGCAATATGCTTGGCAATAGAGAGGGAGTTTCTGTCTCTGCCATTCACTTTCTTGATGTATACATTTATTTATTCAGTCAACAAAAGTTCAATGAATGGAAACAATAACACTGTTTAGCTTGTTTTCTGCACTCAGAAAATGAACATGAAAAGAACATACCCAAATCTACTAGATAGTGGTCATCATTTACTGAAGGATTATTAAGGGCCTCAATTTTTAATTTATTATGTATTAATTAGACAGAGAATATTGAAAACCTATCATTAGAGGTCCTAACAATATAAAACCTTAAGTTAGGAGTAATATCTATTTCTAATTAGAAGAGTGAAATGTTAAAATAGAGGTTGAGATGTAAGTCTTGTCGTGAAATGATCAAAATCACAAATGAGGGATATTTGTCACAGATGAAAAAGATGGTGTGGGTCACTCAGATGAGGATGCTATGGGGAAGTTTTCCAGGGACCAATAGCACTTGCTGATATTGGCCACCTTGTTTGAAAGACAGACACTGAGCAATTTATCCTAAATGCCATCATGGAGATATGATATTCTTTGGAATGAGGTCAGTTGTCTTAATTACGTTCTACTAAAAAAAATGATTGAGTACCTATTTTTAAATGATAAAATATTGCTAGTGCCGTTGCACATGCCTATAATTCTAGAGGCTCTGGAGGCTAGGGCAGGAGGATCACAAATTCAAAGCCAGCCTCAGCAAATTAGTGAGGTCCTAAGCAACTTTGTAAGACTCTGTCTCAAAATTTAAAAATAAATAAAAAAAAATATTAAAAAGGACTGGGGATGTAGCTTGGTGGTTAAGTGCTCCTAGTTCAATTCCTGGTACCAAAAAAAAAGTGATAAAATAGTAAACTTATTAAGTGTATGAAAGATGATGTTCTGGGTTTGGGTGCATTAACATATATGACATAAAATATTGCCTTCTTCTAGAGCCAAGTAGTTACTCAGCCTCAAGTGGAGTTAGATTCACATAGGGTAGATAAAAATCTATGAGGTCGTGGTCTTCAATGCCAAAGAAGTTTCAATGGTGCTATGTTCAGAAGAAAGGAAGACCAAAAGTGAAAGCCCAAAGCAAATAAATATGTAAAACCAGATCCTACGTATGGTTGTTTAATTCAGCATAGCCTTGACCATAAATGTTATTTATTTTATTAATCTGTTAATACAATTATATTTGATATAATATTACATATCACACATAATTGCATTTCATTTTTTTCTTACATATTAACAAACAATTAATCTTTGTTATTTTTAGATCAGTTATGATTAAGTTCAAAATAAATATGATACCAGCAAGATGTGTATGAAGAAGATCACTTGTACACACACAGGACCTCAGGGGCTACTATGATGGCCCCACAATTATCAGAGACACACGCTTTCTGTCTTGTCACTTCCTCTGAAGGAAGCTTTCAACTTCTAGTCCAAGAAGCCATGTCTAACTCTGGCATTGCATCTGGATTTTGCCTGTTTTTTTTTCCTTTAGAAATGAATTTCTATTTTATTAATAATATCATCTGCATAATTGAAGACAGTAGCATCACAAGTACTTGTGTGATAAGGGAATTAATATAATTGTGTGTTTGACTATTTCCCATCCTTTTAATAAGAGTGTCTTACTTAAACTTTTTATTTTGAAATAAGTATAGACTCAGATTCAGAAAAGTTGCAAAAATAGTATCTAATGACTTTTAATGTCTTTAGAGCACTATCAAATTCAGGGAATGAATTGTAACAGCACAATTATGTAGACAGCAGATTATTAGTCAAAAATTTTTTTTTGTATTCACTTGTTTTGCACAGGGTTTTGTGGTTGATTCTCTTGACAATTATCACATTCCAGAACCATCATTAAAAGCTGTTATAGATTTGTTCCATCATCACAAGGTTCTTCTTTCATGTTACACCAGTATATTTACACCCTGCTTCCTCTTCCATAACTCGTGGTAACCACTAATATATTCTCTATATCTGGAGCTCTGCCATTTTAAGAATGCTAGATTAATGGAATCATACAGTATAGAGTCTTTTGATTCTGGATATTTTTCTCAAAGCACAATACCCTTCAGATTAAACCAAGTCACCACATTTATCAATCATGTATTCCTTTCTATTACCCATAGTATTTCATTGTCTGGATGCAACACTGTTGGTTTACCCATTCATGTAGAAGGATGCTTGGGTCATTTCCAAATTTTTGCTGCATAAATAAAGCTTCTATGAATATTCATGTTCAGATTTTTGTATAAACAAAAGTTTTTCTTTCTCTAGGACAAATGCCAGGATTCTTAAATGCTGGGTCATATAGGAAGTAAAAGTTCAGCGGTGGAAACTGCTAGACTCATTTCCCAAGTGGTCATATCATTTACATTTTCACCAGCAATATATGACAGGTACAGTTTTTTTTTGTTGTTGTTGTTTGCTTTTATAGTTTTCCCAGCACTAAACAGTATTAACTTTATTTTCATCCACTTTAATAGATAATAGTTGTATTTCTTATGGAGGTGTTAATTTGGATTTCCTAATAGCTAATATTGTTAAATATCCTTTCTATGTTTATTTATCAGTTGTATGTTTTCTTGGATGAAATTGCTAATTTTCTGATTGGATTGTCAGTTTGCTTACATTATAGTCTAGAGTTCTATATGTATTCTGCATATGAGTACAGAATTTTGAATATGAATAAGATGTCTGATAAGTGATTTCCAATAGTTCCATAAATGAATATCTTCTCATTTTTTAACGTAGTCTTTCACAGAGGAAAGTATTTAATTCTAATGGAGGCCAATAATTGAATTTTTCTCATAAAATTCAACTTTGGTTTCTTATCTAAAAACCTGTTGCCTAAACCTAGGTAGTGAATGTTTTCTATTTTTTAAGTTTCATAGTTTTATTTTAAAATATATGTTTATTATCCATTTTGAGATATTTTGTGTAAAATTTGGTTTGCTTTTTTGTGTTGGAAATTGATAGAAATTATTCCAGCACCGTTTTGTTTTTCAAAAGACTCTCATTGAATTGGATTTGTTCCTTTTTCAGAAATCAGCTAGGCATTTATGTGTACTTTTGTGTATTAACCAGCATAAAAATGAAAAAAAAGATAAATTTTATGTCATACCAGTCAAATGAAAAACAAAAAATTCTCTAAATTTGTTCTTAACCGATAGATAAAAGCATGAGTATTATACACATTAATGGGACACCTTTTAGTGATTATATACACTGTATAATACTTAAATCAGGTTAAACATACCTATTTCTTCAAAAATGTATTATTTAATTTTGGCAAAAACTTTCAAACTCCTTGCTTTTAGCTTTTGGAAATGTATATTATTGTTATTTATGATCACCCAACTATTCAATACTTCACCAGAACTTCTTGCTCCTATCTGATTAATCTTACCCATATCTTCCTCCTCCCACTGCCCCAAGCTCTGATAGCCATCTCTCTACTCTCAACTTCTACCAGATCAACTTTTCAGATTCCACATATGAGTGAGATCATGGGTACCTGGCTTATTTCCCTTAACATAATGATCTCTAGTTCCTCCAAGTTGTTATGAATGCCAGAATTTAATTAATTTTTCTGGCCAAGTAATACTCTGTAGTGTATATATGTGTATATATATATGTGAATACAGACAATGTGATATATATCCATTCACAAGTTGATGGGCACTTTGTTCATCTCCACCTCTTGGCTGTTGTGACTAGTGCTGTGATAAACATATGAGTACAGATTTACAGATTCTTCTCCACATTCTGATTTCAAGGAAAAAAAATTGATTTTTGTTTGGTACTACAGAGGTTGAACCCAGAGACACTTTACCACTGAGCTACATCCCCAATTCTTTTTATCTTTTGAGACAGGATCTCACAAAGTTGCTGTGGGTCTCTCTAACTTGCTGAGGCCAGCCTTGAATTTGCTTTTCCTGCCTCAGCCTTTTGAGTGGCTAGGATTACAGGTATTCACCACAGCATCTGACTTGGAAACAGCATCTTTATTACAGGTAAGCAAGCATTCAGCTAAAAATCTGAATTTTCTATTACACATAAGAAGAGAATAATGAGTATTCAGGGACAATTGGAAGTCTTCACAAACAGCTAGCATTACAAAACCCAAAAGTATGAGTCAGCAGTTTGGCAAATTTTCCTTTCCATCAAAATCTGGCAGAGAAGTGCCATAGCTAATGTGTCTGGGTGCTGAAGGTTCCCAAGCCCTTTCTGCATGCTTTAATATTTAATGCCAACCCTTTGTCTGCCTCCCTCTTAATTAGATGCTTACTGCAATAGTCTACATTTGAGTTTGGTAAATCACCCTTGATTTCTTGTGGGTGCCTCTGCTGTGTGCATGGTTTGGGATCAATTTCTGACTCAACTCTGGTAAATTTCAGGTGATATATTAGCTATTGATTCAAATAAAATGCAATAAAGCTACTCAAGTGGAAGAGCACAGTCCCTTTCCCCAAACGTTGAAAGTTATGGAAGATAAATGAATGACAGAGTTGGAAAGTGGAGCTGGATTGAATTTTTGGGCAAGTACACGTTTACACTAAAAACCTCAGGCCAAAGTTATTAGGGCATTGGAGAGAAAGAGTAGGAAATTGCCTTATCTCATCTTTATTGGTACTGGTTGGGTATCACTTGGTGCTTAAATAGTGCCCAAGGGATTGCTGACATTTTTCACTCAGACGAGGAACTAAACATTATCAGAAAATTTGCCCTGTTTAATCATATGCTGAGCTCTTTCTAGTTCCAGGGGAGGATTAGGCTGGTTGGCATCCAGTAGACTTGGCCTCAGGTTGCAGCTGGAATGAGAGGTTGGCTGGAACAGGGAATGAATGTCATCAAAAGATGAATCAGATTGCCTGAAACCCACTATGTGAGAAATTGTCATTCCCGTTACTTTACTATGTTTGTTTCTTCTAAAACTGTTGAATTTTGTAAGTATAAACAAGGCTTTCACTTGAGTGACAAATAGAAAGGTGGATCAACACTTAGAATAGAAAGGTGGATCAACAAGGCTGCCCTAGAGAGATGATTACACTTCTTTTTGTCAGAATTGCAAATATAATATTTAAGGGCCCAAATCTTTTTTAAAGTGAAGAAAACTGAGAAATTAGATCAACCAATAATAACCATATCAGCTTCAATGCTGGTTTGTATGAATGTCAGAAAACTTACACGCTACCAGCAGCAGGAATTAAGCCTAATCATTAATGGCAGATGATGGTGACACATTCATCATTGAGCTTTGACATATGTACAGAGAGGATTTTTAACCATCAAATGACTTACATTTAATTGTTCTGAAAAAGGAGTTTTAGGTAAACGGAAGTAACATAAACACTATGGGGTGGTTAATAGTTCAGAGAGTGAGCTTTAAGTTAGAGAACTGTTCTAACCTTAGCAACATTATTAGCCTCAGTTTCTTCACATCTAAATAAAGATGTTATAGGATTAGTATATAAATGGAGATAATCCATATAAATTCTTATGATAATTTTGAATGTTTTATTCCTATCACATTCTCTGTTATTTCTTAAGTATTTATTCACTTATTCGATCATATTTAAGTACATAATTACCTACCATGTATTTAACTATTCTAATCCTTCATAATTTATCTGTGTCTAAAACGAATGAAAATCTTTGCCTTGAGAAAATATTTTTGTGCCTAAAATTATATTGCACATCCAAAATTGTTGCCTGATTATTGTAAAATGGTTTGTTTTTATTGCATCTGAAACATTTGAACTTTAACTTCTGTGTTACTAATCATAATCACAGTTTTGGCTTTTTAGAGATAGTCCAGAGAAGTTAGTCTCAATTCTATTACTTATTTTATTTAGTAGAAGAACCCCCATTTTACCAAAGAATGCTTATATATTATATAATTGAAAATTTCTAAGAAGATAGTTGTTCTAATCATAAAAAGTATGCATATGCCCAGTGAGGTGGCGCATGCCTGTAATCCCAGCAGCTCAGGAAAGGTGAGACACAAGGATCACAAATTCAAAGCAATTCAGTGATCCTGTCTCGAAATAAAATCCAAAATAGGGACGGGAATGTGGGTCAGTGGTTAATTGTCCCTGAGTTCAATCCCCAGTACAAAAAAAAAAAAAAGTGTGTATATATAAAGTAATGTGTTTATTAATTAGCTTGACAGTCCCTTTATAATATATACATCTATTAAAACATTATGATGTACACCATAAATATGTACATTTTAATTGTGAATTAAAATAAATTTAAAAACCAATGTAAGAACTTCAAAGGCCTTCGGAATGCTGTTTTTCTCTGTGCATTTTGATAGACACAGGTAGTAATACTAAATCTCATTTCTTAGCCTTCAGCTCTGCAATAACTCTTTTCTTCTTTCAACACGTTTTTAAAGAAAATAGGACAACATGTCTCTAGCTACATTCTCTGCTGTCATTTATCTCATGTTGGGTAGGAGTAAACAAACTTGCAACTTTTCTTTAAAAAATTAAGAACAAAAAGTTTTCTGTAGAATAAGAACTACTCAAATGCACAGTGTTTGCTACATCTAATTTTTTGTATTCAAGTGACTTTTTTAGACAAAATATTACATATATTGTTCCATTTTGATAAAAACTAGTTCTTCTAAGATTATTCTACTGACAAAATTTAGCAAGTTTATACAGCACTAACATCTATAGTAATAGCTTACTTTTCCTTTTAACATTTATAATTTTTTTCTTTCTTTTGTTTTTGTTTGTTTGTTTGTTTTCCTTTTATTTGCTGTGCTGGAGATTGAACCCAGGGTATCCCACATGATGGCAAGGACACACTTAGGTCTAGGTCACTTTTTAAATAAAGAGTAAAAAAAATAATAATAATTTTATCACCATAGCTCTAACAAACTTTAGAACACCTTTAAATCATTGTTACTTTTCATGATGTTTCAATGTGTCATTGAAATAATCAAAATAGTTGACAGGACATCTTTCTTGATTGTTGTTTCTGAGCTGCACATGTATTTCAAGATAGGGTTAAAAAATGGAGAGTATTCCTTACTGTAAAGTTTTAATTTCTTCAGGTTGAATAAAATCATTCACAGGTGCCCCACACTTTGGTTTATCCTCTTGTCTGATCTATTTTTCTCATAGCAATTTTTCTTTCTTTTCTTTTTCCTTGCCTTCCAGCTGGTCACCCTCCACATACAATATAAAATAAAGAGTCGGGTATGCTTAAAGGTTAATCAGAGGAGAAATTTTTCTTTTTCTCTTATCTAACTCCCCACAAAGCAGTCATGTCTGTGACTGCCTATCAATTTTAGAATTGCTTTGTAAACTACTCATTTATCTGTTTATATCTTAATGATATGCTACCCAATACAGGGACCACCTACTATCCAACATTCATTCATAATTAATTTGCACAGCAACCTCTTCTCTGCTGACGGCTTAAGGAATTATATTACTGTTCCGAAAAGCAATGTAAGGTTTTGCCTTTCACTCAAAAAGCAAAATGAAATCTATCAAATTCACAATAATTCAATTCGTTAATTTATGTATCTTTGATCCGAGACTTGTTTTGTTTTTCCTGGGCCATCTAGATTGGCTGTATCCATAGCTTGGGAGTGGCTAAAAAATTGGACTGCTTTCTATTTTGACAGAGTAATATTGACAAGTGTTAGTATTACTGATAGTCTTAAGATGTTTTAATTTGGCAGGGGGCAAGAGGACTGGGAGATCAGTGAAGTCTGTAATTATATGCTGGTTCAGATTGCCAAATCATTTTCTGTGAAATAAAGATTTAGTCTGAACTCAGCCACACCAATTTCCTTGGATGTCTTCCTCTAGCATAGACCAACAGGGAATAAAGTGACACAGGTGGTTGACCTTATTAGATCAGATTTTATGGATTATGGAGACAGAGCTGGCTTCAACCTTCCAGGCTCCTTTCTTAATCTACAAACTCACTTAGGAAAAGGGTCAGATAACCCACTGCTACCTTTTAACAGAAAGATGATTCAGCAAGTAGTGTTTTCATTTGCATTTGAAGATGTTCTGCTGTGAGAGCCAAAGAGGAATTTGGACAAAAATACTGGAGTCACTGTGACCATCTATTACCAAAACTGTCTCCTGTTGTCACTGTTCCATGTGACCTCAAGCCCGAGAAGCAGGTATCTTGTCTGGTGAGACCATAAGCAGAGTAGCCGGAACTCAACTTTGTTAGCATCTTCCACACAGTTCCACTTTGAAAACATAAGTATTTAATATTGTCATAAACCAGCAGTTAGAAGTTGAAGATAAATACATGTTGAATGAATTAGATTTATGTCATTGTGTTTAGATTTGTATCCCTTGAAAAACTGAAGCTAAAATGGGCTTTAGAAATTCTTTTTCCTCTTTGAACACTAGGTATTATAGCTTTGAAAAGTATTATTGGCATTTGCTACTAATGTGAAGAGAAATATACAGTCAATTTTACTTGAATTTGTTTTGACCTTGCCGTGTGTTTTGTAGGGTCTCTCTCTCTCTCTCTCTCTCTCTCTCTCTCTCTCTCTCTCTCTCTCTCTTTCTCTTCCTTCTTCTTTGGCCTTCTGCCATTTTCAAGAAACAGTTCATTTTCTTAAATGAAGAAAGAGATTCAGAGAAGCAGTCATTCCAAACAATCTCCAAAACACAATTTTCAGCTTCTGGTCTAAAGTATTTGGCACTTTTAGGCAATAATTTATAATCCCTCCATCAGACCCTGCCATTTGAAATAATCACAGTTTTGTTATTTTATCTTGAAAATTGTGTTCTCTGGGACTGCGATTCAAAGAAAAATATACCCAAATATAGATAAAACCAATCATTCTGTCATTCCCTGTTCTGCATCTTAGTGGAGATGATGGTGACAGATGAAAATTCCTTGGAAGAAGGATTGCCTCTGTATATCAACCCAAACGTAACTTGTTTTGCATTGTCAGATAACAATGCTGACTGGAGCAATGGAAAAATAAACATGGACAGGAGCATCAGTGGAAAAGTCCATCACTCAATTTCCACCAATAATAAATAAATGGAGAAAAAATATATATTCATTACATGGTTGAAAGACTCGAAGCCCATAACATTTAGAAATGCAATTTCCAAACATCCTGTGAGCATTTTCAGAAGCCATAGCTGAATTTCAATAGGATATATTTGTTCATCCTCAAAGCCATGTTGTCATTTTTTTCTTCCCTGTGTTTCAATGTGGCAAGCTTCCTTTACTGACCCAGTTACACATACACCTTGACAAGGTTGAGGGTCAGACCTACTATAAAAAGGATAAGCTCATCAGAGAAGAGACACCCTAGTGAAACAAGTTATTGATCATGGGGGAACTCCCTGCACATAGTTGATACCATTTTCAAACTTTCCAAATAAAACAAGTTTTACATTTCTCAGCTGAAATTAAGTCAAGATTCCCAGAGTTTTTCAAAGTCATGATAATAGGATGCCCTCAAGTGTCCTAGAATGATGAATGTCAAATAACGGGTCATAATATCACTGAAAATAGTAGCTTGCATTTTGAGGACCATATCCTGGATCTAAAAATATAATTTAAGTGGATTTTTGATTAATCTGACAGGACTGACCAGCTGGTATTCAGTTACCCTTTGTGAATTGGATCCAGTTGTTTCCCAAATCTGGCAGGTAAGTGACACATGGTTGCAGAAAAATTAACAGACAATGAATATGCTTTATACTTTTACCTAAAACGAATTTATTTACTCTTCTTCCTGTTTCTTTGTCCTCAAAAAAGCAATCACCTGACTTTTAGGATATACATGGGATAAATAACTCTTTCAATTTTAGTATTTAAAGTATCATTCTAAGAATATATTTAGGATTTTTGTTTGTTTTGTGATATGGAGCAAAAGAAAAAAACTTAAGCATTCTTATTCTCTAGAGAAGTCAACTGGATTTAGGCAATAGCCAAGATGCTATATTTTGTTATCTGATTTTGTGAGTTTTTTCTTTTTATTGAGCACCACAAATATTCTATTTAATTTGGATGTAATTGTGTTTCCCTTAATTCATATGTTGAGCCCTAACCCCCTATGTGATGGTATTTGGAAATGGGACCTTTAGAAATAAATACGTTTAGATGTGATTACAATGCCAGGGCCCTCATATTGGAATTAGTGTCTTTATGAGAAGAAACCAGATAACTGAAGTTTTGTTTCTCCCCCGATGGTGTGAGTGTACATCAAGACTAAAGACAGCATTCCCTAGGAGCCAAATCAGCCAACATCTTGATCTTGGAATTTCTAAATCCAGACCTAAGAAATAAACGCTGATTAAGCCCTGGTTTCTGGTACTGGTTATAAGCATCCATAGCCAACTAAGACAACCTCCCACTGATGCTGAAAAGCTCAACATTAGGACAGGTATGACAAGGGCCACCAAATCTGTCATTAGGTTTTCCCGGGACATGTACATTTAGCATTCATCTCTCCAGTGGCCTACTGAAAGATCCTTGGCTTCTGGTTTTGTTCTTGCCACACACTGTGTCTGGTCAATTAGCAATGAGAGCATCCCAGAGTCTTTTTGTGTGCTATTTTCATGAAGTACACAATTGAAAGACCAAAATGAAAGCACTTTTCAGAGTAGATAAAAAAAAAAAATCAGATTTTTCAGTCACTACAATGATAGGGGAAAAAAAAAAAAGCTCAAGAATTTTGCAGACAAGTTTGCTGTCTTTGGGGTCTAAAGCAAAAGCAGCTCAATTTATTAAAAAAATAAATAAACTCGGATCCCTAAATTCCTTTGGATTAAAGTCATGTGTCATAGAGATTGTGAGTAAACTAAAACAGTAAATTGAACAACTCAAGGCAGACCAGGAAGGATGCTAAGATACAACAGGCTTTAAGCTTACTGGGGTCAGAGAGGTTTTTAAGCAGTCCCTGGAAGCTGGGACTCAACCATGTCTTTGTTCTCAAGTATCCAAATGGGAGTGATTCTCAAAGACAAGAATGTTATTAATTCAGATTCCATTATGGTGACATGTGACATCATTTGGCCTGCTCTGTATGTAGTTCAGTGTTATGTTATCTCTCTAAAAGCAAACTGTAAAGAATGGTACAGAAAATATGTGTAAGGTATTTGAAAGAAATGTGTTTAACTGCTTTATCACATTAATTAGTTAGATATAACTAGGTGCTGCTACTTAGAGACCTTGAAATCACAGGTCATGCTCTGGGAAGATTCTGAAAATTTATCTGATTTAGCTCCCTGACTCCTAACCAATGAAATTCTCCTCTATTCATCTTGCAATAAAATATGTTGATTAAAAAAAGGTCAGCCAGTAGCTGGAAATATTTTGTGAGCAATTAGTTCTGCTGCCGTCATTGTTGTTTCTCTAGCTACAGCAAGATTGCCTTCTTACCATAACATATTCTAGAATTTGGATTTCCTCCCAGATTTGATTATCCCATCTCACAATTAGTTAAATTTGGAGGTCTTTCTATATATGTACCTGCTTTTACTCAATTTTTGCATACACAATTAGACTTTAACTGGTATAATTCATCATTGCTATACTTTGTCTATTGCATTAAAAATTGCACAAATTTTGACTTTATAAATGATCAAGGTATTTTAATTTTCATCTCATATATTCAGGGACCATGCAGTTAAAATACTTTATACTCCATATGAATGACAGGTAATATAATTCTGACAAGGAATATACCTGTTATTTATAAGATACAACTATTTTTAATAAGAATTGGGTGTGTGACTTGGGAACTCAGTTTTATGATTTTATAACCACCCTTGAAATGATTATACATTTACTTTTTCTCAAGGAAGTTAATATTTACAAGGAAAACCATCCTTCAATGTTTTCAAAAACAGAGTTTCTGACAAATAAATTCATAAATATAGCACTACATAATGCTTCACTACCATCTTATTCCAGAAGAAAATACTGTAAATTGAGCTGAATTTGTAGAACTCACAGAAGTCCATCAAGAGGCCCTGGCAGAGGGTAAAAACAAAGCACACAGCTCCCCAGGGGAGCTAAGGACACTTTCCAAATACTATGTCACTTGCTATTTTACATATAAAATTGGTCCCATTACTCAGTCACTTCTCCTCTATTGTGCTCATTGGATAATTAGAGAAAACAACCATCATCTATCCCTCAATCATAGAAAACACAAAGGCTAGTTATACATCAAAGGGGAATTCACTGTAAAATAGTCATAGGTATACATAACATAATTTGGTCAATTTCATTCGTGTTCCCCCCTTTTCCTGTCCTTTCCTCCCTCTCCCTCTATCCCATTTCTCTTCTCCTCTGATCACCCCTCCATTTTCACAGAATTTCCCCCAGCCTTCCCCCTACTTCCTTTGGCCCAGCTTTCACATATGAGAGAAAACATTCAACCCTTGATTTTCTGAGTTTGACTTATGTCACTTAGCATGAGGTTCTCTAGTGCCATCCATTTACCAGAAAATGCCATAATTTTATTCTTCTTTACGACTAGGTAAAGCTCCATTGTATGTGAATGCATACATATAGATATATATAGATACATGCATATATATCTATATATATGCATATCACATATATATGACATATAAATATCACATTTTCTTTATTCATTCATCTGTTGACTTTAAAGTAGCAATTAAAAAAAATAACTCTAAATGAATAGAAGGAAGGCCAGTAAAGAAGGAGAGTGTGGGCAGGGAAGAAAGAAAAGGAAAGAGGAAGCATCAGAGACTGAAGTGAAGCAAATTATATTCCATATAGGATGATATAAAAATAAAACCCCAATATTATGTGTAACTATATAACACACTAATAAGGACATTTTAAAAAAGACAGTGACAAGTAGAAATTTAGAAATGCACATCTTTTATGCTTATCCTCTTTTTATAATTTATTACCTTGCAACAATGGTTACTGAAAAAATGGCAATTGTTCTAGATGATAAACATTACTCTCACATAAAAGTAGGAAGTAGGGTTGGGGGAGTACCCTGCTGCTGGCACCATGAGTCCTATTGTCCACTGTGATCTAATCACTCTGATCCCAAAGAGGTTTGTGAAAGAAACTTGTAAGAAATGCTGTATAATTTGGATCTAAAATATTCCCTACAGGTTTATATGTTGAAGCCTTGGTCCCCAGTACAGCAGTGTTCAGAGATGGGGATTGTGGAAGTGATTGGATCATGGGGGCTCTGACTTCATCAACAGATTAATCCATCCAGGCTTTATCGTACCACAGGCCCACAGGGATCTCTGAAACCATGAACCAAAGTACACCTTTACTCCTTTATGTTTCTCAAGTATTTTGTCACAGTGATGAAAAGCTGACTAGCATACATGTCAATCAAGCACAAGGCTCTTGCTGTACAAAACAATTTGAAGAGATGTTTGGGGAAACAAAGAATACCATAAATACAACCAAGGTGGAGTAAATAGGGATTTCAGGCTGTTGCTTCATATTGGCTTATTTGAGTTTGTTAAGAAGAGGATAACTACAGATAGTTGCATGAGGAGTAGGTTGGTGGGGAAAGAGAGTCAATGGTTCTCTTATGTGATGATAGGACAGAACCCAGCAGCATAGGGAAAGACTTGGTCATAGAGAGACTGATTAAGACTGATTACAAAGCTGTGTGCCCAGCATACTCAATGGCCTAGCATGAGGTATAGTATTTCCTTCTAAGTGGATTTCTCCTAAGAAGCACTCACTCTGTGTTCTGAGACATTAATTGGAATCCCTTTCAGTGTTGCTTTCCTAGTCTATGATTTATTCTTGTTAATGTTAAGTCACCACCACATCCTTATCTGTTTTAGTCAGGTTTTTTTTTTTTTCTTTTTGCTGCTAGGACTAAAAGGGCTTGATCAAAACAACTGTAGAGGAGGAAAAGTTTATTTGAGGCTCACAGTTTCAGAAGTCTCAGTCGACAGAAGGCTGGCTTCATTCCTCTGAGCTGGAAGTGAGGCAGAACAATGTGGCAGAGGGTGTGGCAGAGGGAAGAAGCTCACGTGGTGATCAGAGACAGAAAGAAACTCCACTCTCCAGAAACAAAATATGTACCCATAGCCACACCCACAAGAACCACTTCCTCCAGCCACACCCCACCTGCCTCCATTACCTCCTAGTTAATCCCATTAGGGATTAATTCACTGATTGGTTTAAAGCTGTAACCCAATCATTTCTCCTCCAAACCTTCTTGCATTGTCTCACACGTGAACTTTTGGGAGACATCTCACATCCAAACCATAACATCAGATTTAGTAGGTCGAGGGTGGGGCAAGTGACCGAGTGTTTCTAAGAAGTGTCCAGGTGATACTTAGGGTGCTGGTTTTATGACTATACATTAAGAATGAATATTTTATGTCTTGCTTTGGAATTCTGGCTCTGAATTATATCTGGCAATAGTTATAATTCCTCCTTTGCAACTCGTGTGTGTGTGTGTGTGTGTGTGTGTGTGTGTGTGTGTGCGCGCGCGTGCGCGTGCTTACACAGAATTCAGAGGAGCAGTGGCAGCTGAGGGCAAGACTCAGCACTTTGAATTCCCCTGAACAAATTTCACCTTTAAAATACTCTGAATGCTACCCAAATGCTAGACCCAAATATTCCTTCTAGTCTCTGCTCTCCTTTCTGTGTTGCCATTTTTCATTCACCTCACTTTATCTTGGTGATCCCCTCATTTTTCCTGATATGTATTTCAAAGTCAAGAATATTGTCCTAAATAGGAACTGGCTTACTAATGGCTTCCATCACCATTTTTTTTATGCCATTCTGTGCCCATGGGAAAGGCAGAGCATGAGATGGGGGTTGCTATGCCTAGGATACGTCTTTATAACGCATACTTCCTTTTTTTTTGGAATGGAGGAGTTAAGTTTGAAGTGGAAATGTTAAGAGGTTTTAGAGAAAGGACGTGTGACTGTGTGGTACCATTTGATAAGCAGAATAATTTATGAAATTATTCTGTGAGTTTCACTTGCTCCAATAGAGCTCTTCTATGAATGGACTTCTCATCAGAGTCCCCTATGGGGCTTTTTCAGCATATACCAGGGTCTGGTTCAGTGGGTCTCATTTCATAAATGAAGGATCTGGGGAGATGTATTTGCTATCATTACATTCTACATAGTTGGGTTTGAAATTCAGTTGCCTGAAACAACCTGTATTGGTTCCACTTCAAAGGTTTTGTTGATGATTCTCCCAATAAATAGAAAAATACTTCAACTCTTCACTTAAAAGTAGCAGCATGAAGCTGAGTATGGTGGTGCACTCCTGTAATCCAAGCTACTCAGAAGACTGAGGCAGGACAGTAGCAAATTCATGGCCACACTGGGGAAATGAATAAGAAGATCCCATTGCAAAATAAAGAGTTTATGAGGGGGTGGGATATAGCTCAGAACCAGAATACACCTGGGTTCAATCCCAGTACCATACAGGCACAAAAATGCAAAGCAAAACAAAATAAAAACATGGCAACTTGTGGCAAAAACTGGAGGGAAATGGAATTTTATCCCATGCTGCCCCTACCACAATGCTAAAAAGTTCAAAAACAGAAGGGTGTATTATGCTTACCTGTTCTCCGAGAAACAGTCTACTTCTCCAAATAGTCCACGTATCTTGGGGCACCAAAGACACACTTTATAAAAGTCCAGATGTTCACAGACACTCTGCAATCAATTTTAACCTTGGATGATTGCATTCTTCCTATCCAAGGGCAGTTTCAACAGGATATGATATATTTTGTTTTTGGTTGCTGTAAGTACCAATAGCTCAAGAAGTGCTGTTATAATAATCCACTTTATCCTGGCTAGTAGCTGACCTCCAGGGAGCTCAAGACATTTTATTATTAGTTTCTTATTAGTTATCAAAATTGAGGTCTTCTGCAGGAAATAGAAAGTCTTATTACTTCCATTTTACAGATAAAGCAGTCAAGGCCCAAAGGCTAAATGATTGTTTTTCTAGCCTCACAGACTCCAAAACGCTTGTGTTTCTGGGGTCAGGGACCTAAGATCCAGAAATAAAAACAAAAACAAAATCCTGCTGTGTGAAATATCTGCCTTGTCATCTCTTACCTAAAAGGGAGAAGAGTTCTCTTTCTGGTAAATTCTTCAAACGTACACTTTATTTAGGAAGCAACAAAGGATTTTTTTCTTTCTCACCTCATATTTTTTTGCTATTGAATTTTAGCAGTTTAGTTGTAATTATATTAAACATCAACTTTTTAAAACTTTAACCAATATTTTTATTTTGCATAAACAATTATCAGCGTTCAGACAAACCTTTCTATATCTGGAGCTTTGTCAAAACAGAGACAGGACTTAGAAACTCCATACTACTCCATTTACTTCATCTTTATCCTGTAGTGTCTTTGTGGCCACTTGGTTTATGTAAATACAGAGAGTCCATAGGAGAGGAACAGCCACAGGTAGGTTTCCCCTAGAGGTTTCCATGCTGACTTCTAGCGTTATGCTCATCAGATAATTCTGAAGTTAACTATTCACTTGTCTGAGTTTCTGGAAGGAGGGAACGTCTCTCTTTTATTACTTTTTTTTTTCTTTTTCAGAGCTGGGAATTGAACCCAAAGTCTTATGCATGCTGGGCAAGCAATCTGTCACTGAGTTGCTTCCCCACACCAAAAATTATTCTCTTTATCACTGTATTCCAAATACATAGAAGGCAGCCTTACATGTTATAAGTGTGTGTGCCTGATATATCCCATTTGCCTCTCTCCCTGTCTTTGTAAGGCATGCTCTGTGCCAAGTAGACTGACAAATGGAAGCCATCAAGATGCTTCCTTCAGCTAGGAGAAGGCATTCCAGGGGATTTGAGGGCAGAGGCAGATTACAATTGGGATAGGTATTCCTCTAAGTATTTCCTTGGGTTTGCCATGGTTAGTGTTACCATGTATCAGAAATCTCATCACAGTGTTCAAAAGCATTTCATGAAATTGAGTACAGAAATGAAAACCATGAATTTAAGAAAAGGAAAAGAGAAGAAAACAAATAAATTAAAAATCATTTAAATGACATTTTCAGACAACTAAAATATTTATTAGGCTGAATATGAGAAAGCTATTTAAAGTGATTAATAGGTTTTGCTGTTAAAATAAAGATAGGTGAGACTATAGTTTTTAAAATAAATTCTAATGTGCTCATGTTTGCATTTCCACAATGTTTATTTGTATTCATTGATAAATATTGATTATACAGATCCATACCTGAAAGACCTGCTTCATGTTGCTATGTGACTAGACATTCTTAGCAATTTTTAAAAATTGTTCTTTAGACACACCCTATAGTCAACCACATATACCCATTGTCACCTCTGTGTCATAATTTGTTAGAGTCACAAGGACTTCTCTGCGATCCAAGACGATTGAGGTTCCATTCAGAGGTTTTGAATGTTAGTGCAACATTAATAACTGCATGATGAATCTCAAAAGACATACTCAAATCAAATAGTCCTAGAGATGAAATATATCCCTACTTTGAAAGCCCAGAGTGGTTTTTAGATTTTCTTCTAATGTCTATCACAGTAGAAAACACAGATGGTGTCTTTGCTCCTCTGTTCTCCTTGCAGTCCACAGCAGGGTGATTGGCATATTGTAGGTACTCAGTACATACTTTCTGGAAAAAGACTAAGAGGTCATCTAATCCTACCTTAGGTTTAAAGCAAGACACTTCTGCACATTTCTGAGAGATTCTCACATACTGTCCATCTGAAACCTTTCTATAATGCAAAGCAGTTTAATTCTGCCTTATAACTTGACCAAATGCAATCCTTCTTCTAAGCAGCCCATCTATCCCCTATCTGGATTCAAGACCCTGCCTTTTCTCTTAAGTCTTCTCTTCTATCTTAATACCCTTAGTTATTTTTCCCCATAAAACTTTAACACAGCCCATTTATCATGATATGGAATCAGTTATCATGATTTTGTTACTTGAGTTTTCTATTTTATTGCACTTCATTATTTTTTTCAATAAAAGTTCTTACTGTTTAATCATTGCAGTTCATGCTCATCTGATTATATTCCAATTTGTCATTGTCTCTCTTCAAATATGATGCCAAGTATAAAAAACACAAGATTTAGCTGGATAACTATAGAAGGTGACACATTATTGCTCTCATGTCTATGCACTATACTTATTTTAATGCTGAACGAGTTCCATTATCTTCAAAGTGTATTATTCAATCATGCCATCCTAAATTAAAAGAGGGTTTATTGAGTCTTACTCCTCAATAGATATTATGTTGCCTCAATAACCTTCAGTCCATGGCAGAGGCAAAGTGCTGAAAAAACACACATCATGAATATGTAAGTATTTTTTTTATTTATGCAAAGATGCATTCCATAGACTATTAAAAAAAGAAGAAGAAGAAAGAGAAAAAAATCTTGTTAACAGGAGTAAAGAATATGGACCAAGAAGAGACATGACATTAAGCCTAGGTGTGCATATATTTTTCATAAAGTAGACTTACTTTATATTAGAATTTCAAAGATTTTGCATGCTAGCCTTACTCCTGAGGAACCATGACATGGTAAATGATGACTTCATTTTTGTCCCTTGTTTCAATGGCATGAACAACATTTAAATTTTTTCCCTTGTTATTATTATTCCCTTGTTTATTCCCATATTAAATTTTTGTCCCTTGTTTCAATGACATGACCAACATATTTAAATAAAATTTTACTGATAGGGAGTGAGGAAAGGAGGGAGGACAGTAGCATAGAGGAAGTCTTTACAAGTTTACCAAACTATGGAGTAGTAATGTTCACCTTACAATTTATTAAATAAAGAAAGGCAAATTCCTAATACATGATAAAGACTTTTCATTTAGATTAAGGGAGAAGCAATATAGAGTCTTCATATAGGAACTATAAATGGTGTTAGCCATCTAAAACTCTTTAATTTCAATCAGATAAAGTATTCACATACTTATAAGTAATTATAATGCAGTAAAAAGAACTGATGGAAGTAGGTCTGGAAAACAGCACAATTTGACACTCAGAATGCTCAAGTCGTGAATACTGAGCATGAATACTCAATATCATGGGTGCTCTATTTCATGGAACATATTTTTAGGATCAAGTTCCTCCAACTCATTCTTCCAAAACAGCTGTTCTTAAACTTCTGGAGTACCAGACTCACACAGGAACTAACATAAAGAATGCAGATTCCCAAATCCTACACGATGAAATTCTAATTCATTAGGTCAAACTTGGTAGGACTTCATGATCTACATTTAAAACCTATATGCTTATTGTTCTTGATATTGTTCCTGATGTTCAGAGGACTCTTGGACAAATACAGAATGTAAAACATCTTTAAAGTGTTCCATTTTATGTAGTTTATGACATGTGTGTGTCCTATTTTATGCTCATGGCAACCTGTTGGGATCAGAGTGTACTAATCATAGAAGACAAGAAGTAAATTTACAGATTATTTTAAAGACTTTCTATTTTGAACTAATTTTAGACTTAACGGATTTATAAATTATTGAAATGGTCTAATTGTTTTGGTCCTTCTATGACAGTGAGCAAGGTGAAATGAAACCATATTTGTTTAGTCGAGAAGCAAGAGAACTAAGCTGCCTGCTTTTTACCTGTCTTGTAAATTGACTTGCTCTCTTATATTTACATTGGTTTCTCATACTTCAGATAATCATCACCACATATTGATATTTATTGACTGCGTATTTTATGCTTCAAAATATGGTGCTAGTCAGCTAA
This sequence comes from Ictidomys tridecemlineatus, assembly GCF_052094955.1. NCBI lineage: Eukaryota > Metazoa > Chordata > Mammalia > Rodentia > Sciuridae > Ictidomys > Ictidomys tridecemlineatus. The sequence goes on along the minus strand of NC_135478.1, from coordinate 180,522,086 downwards.
GTAGGTGAAGAGGCTATACCATACTTGTGGCAAAATTAAACCTTAAAAATTGGACAATTATAGAACATACCATGAATATTTGCTGCTAAATGTTCCATTGAAAAGAAGTATCTGTAATCTCTGCAATTGTAAATGAATATTATCCACATATGAAAAGTTTTACAAAATTAGTATGTAGAGATGCAGGTGACCTGTGCACAACCTTTAAACAAAATGCCTCCATTAAATATTCCAATTCCATGGTATGGCTGAACTTTGTCATTACTGCATGTTCAAAAGTGATTTTAAATATTTATTTAGCTTAATTCAGCATGAGTCATTTCATCCTTGATTTTAATGCTAACCTCAGAACATATAATGACTGAAAGAAAGAATCATTATCATGTATCAATGGGGAAAATTAAGTTAAAATATATTTTAACATACTTGCAAATTTCTAAAGCTGACAGCAATAAGGAATACACTAAGAGGACATTTTCTCTTTATTATTCATATTAAATGTACTGCTTTTATGTTATGTATGCAGAATGAAACCCATAAATATGATAATTGTATTTGAATGCTATACAATAAATATATTTAGAAATTAAATACATTGAAGCAGCCAAATTCTTTGCTTATTGGTAAACTCCTCAATGGGAGACAGCTACTGCTGTTAGTTAAAAATCCCTACTGTGTAAATTAGTATTCAGGTATTTTCTGAAAAGTGGTTTTTGCTACAATAAGTTATTATTTCTTCTTCATAATTGTTAAGGCCTAACACATAAACCTTTCTGTGTTCTGGTTCACTAACCCAGTCCATAAAATCATTATGGACTATTATGATTGTCCAGGAGCCTCAGGGCCCCATAAACATCTATTTCAGATCCACAATCTTTGCTGATGCATGTTCTAAAATCCCAACTACAAGATATGAATGGTTTATAACAAAATGAAAATCTGAGTCTAGTTTTTCCTCCTTAAAAATCATGTGTGTGTGTGTGTGTGTGTGTGTGTGTGTGTGTGTGTGTAGAGGGGAGATGACTGGATAGGACCCAGACTTACACAACTTTAAAGCATCTTGAAAATCTTTTCACCAGTTGATAGCTGGATCCAGTATAGTAGCAATAAAGGTGAGTGTCAGTAGAGTATATCTAAACACCTTTCCCTCCCTTGTAGCCTAGACGATTTTTAAGTGCCAGAAAAATGCCACAAGATCACTGCCAATTCTTCTTGTTTTTATTTTCTTTTTACTCTCTTCCACGTGTTTACATTGTGATATACTTCAGCAATGCAGACAGCTTTTATAAAGAACAATATTAAGGTTGTGAGTCCAACAAATATTCATTAGGGAATAACTGTTCAAGACTAAAGGGCAATGGATGAAGTCAATGTGATCTAGAAGAAGGGTATTAGCTTTGCCTGGTGGATTGTAGGTTCTATTCTAGTGGATGATTTAATATTGAACTTAATAATCATTGGACCCGATCTTTCTGTGTGGAAAACATCATCATAATAATGAGCTGTATCTCATGAAAGAGTTCATGCAAAAGTTGCATGCCAAAATACTCTTGTGTAAAATAATCATAGCTTGCCATCCTACGGCATGGTAATAGCACATTTACAAATAAGTTGGTTGAACTTCTGAATAAAGTTACCCTAAATATAGCAAACAATATAACAAGCTTAACTTTTATGTACTTAAGACTAAGTTGTAAATATGACCCTCAGGTGCTTCAAGTAGCCTTGTCAGTTTTTCTGATTTCTTTGATTACTTGGAAAACTTCAAATGTGGTATAAAAAAATTATAACTATAAGGGAAAAGGTCTGCATGTGATCTCATCTTTCGATGTGCTTGGCACCTCTTAAAACCTTCACATTAGGGACAATGGAATAAAAATTAAAATATTTCCCAAAGCTAAGAAAAGTTGAATTACTCTTCTAGAAACAGATTGTAATGTGTGGCACATGGATATCAAAAATAAAATCAAAGAATTCCAGGAACTTCTTTCACATATTTGTGCATAATTTTCCTAGCTGAGTGTGATCTGGTTCTCATAACATTTTGTCCTGACTCTTGGTTGACACATGCTGTCTCATACTGCAGCTCTGTGCCTATATGCTCTCTGAACTCCAATCAAGTTAGCTAACCAATCTTTGTCTCCATCTCATCATCTATGAAAAAGGTAAAGAATAGCACCTTCTCCACAAGGGTCCTGTAAGATTTACTCCACTATAGTACTTAACAAGGTGTCTGAATATAATAAGTGTCTTATGATCTTAGCTATCATAGTCATCTATATCATTAATATGCAAATGTTATTATCAGGTGTCTTATCATCCTTTCCAATTAGTAAGCTCTTTGTATCCTTATTCAAATGAAAGAATTAGTACATAATCTTTCACATTGCTCGTTTTGTAAGAAAGAAAAAGTGAATGATTAAATGAATGAAATATAGATTTTTTTTAAAAAGTAAGCCCTTGAAATATAGAAAACTTTTATACAAGAAGACAACGTAGTAACTAAAATAGTATATTCCTGTTGCCTCTGAATATTTGGGACCTCAGGCAATCTCCCCTTTACTTATTTATTCTATGTTACAAGCAGAGCTGCTCCTTGAAAATCAGTTGACCTTTCCAGTAGATGACAAAGAAAGAATCTTGATTAGAATAAAGGATTGAGGATAAGGGATAATTTTCCCAGGGTAGATTCTGAGGAGCACCATTCACTTTTGAAATTAAATTTGATCCAAAGACTCAGGCACTTCAGAAAAAACAATGGCACAATGATAATAACAACTACAACAGTAATAAAACAAGTATATGGATAATCACAAAAGAATGGAGATAGGAATTAGGAGGTAGATAAATGTTACAGACAGAAGTTAAGAGAAAGAAAAAAAAATCAGCTCAGAATTAAGCCTGAGAGAGAGTGAGGGTTGAGCATAGAGGGAATGGTCTAGTCACTAGAATGTGATCCAAGATCCTGATAAAAATATCTCAGAGGGAACAAATGCTTGCCCTCATGGGTTTTTTTTGTTTTTTTTGGTTTTATTTGCCCCAAAATTTGTCCCAGGATTTCAGAATAAATTCAAATGAATGATTTATCTTAAAAAATACATATGAAAAGAGCATAAGTGGGAAAATATATTAGACATTCATCCTTTAGTATGAATTCTATTGCCCTGAATTCATTCTACTTATAGTCCACCCCAGTTACTCAGATCAAAAGTCCTGAAATCTTCCTTCTCTCTCAGTGCATTTCTAATCCATCAGCAAATCAGTAGGATCTTTGGCCAAAATTTACACAGTTCAATCACTTCACTCATTGCCACTGGCTTACTTAGTTCAAGTCAGAATCATTTCCAACTTAGACCACTGACGAGTTTTCGACTGGAAGCCTGTGCTTCTGCCATTGCCTCCTTGAGGATAAACTCATCTTGTTATAGAAATAGGAAAGAAAATTCAAGAATCATCACATCATTTCCTAGCTTAAATCCTTGTAACAGGTCTTCATCCCTAAGGGTAAAAGTTAAAGGTCTTTCAATGACCTAAGAGCCCCTACAAAATCTAATCCTCTCCCATTCCCCTTCCCCTGGTCTAGACAAGCTCTTGTCTCAGTACATGTCTCCTTGCTTTTCTCCCTGCCTGAAATTCTCTTCCTCTGGCATTACACAAATCAACCCCTCATATTTTTAAAGCTTTACTCACATGTCATCTTCCTTGGCCATCTTATCCAAAATTTCAACTCCCTTCATGTCACAATTTCTTAACATATTTCCTATCCACTTTCCCTATTTTTTTTTCCTCAGCACTTTTCCCCATCTACCACCTCTTATATGTATATATTTATCTAATTTGCTTTTTTCTTCTACAGAAATATAAATACTACATGGCAGAGACTCTTTATTTGCTTATTGTTAAGTCTCAGCACCTGTATAATGTCTGCAACTCAATGGTTTCTGAATAAAATGATGATGAAACTAGTTCAATTATTTGGATTATTACTTAAAATCCAGCTGCAGCAGCTTCCCTAGGGGCCTTTGATATGCCTATGCATGATATATGTGTATCTTGGGAAGAAAAAATGTTTGGCATAGGAAAGTTATCTGTGGTTGAGTTATTGGAACAGAGGAAAGTACTAGTGAGTCAGAAGATGGAAGGTAGGAAAGGGGATCTCTGAGTACACTGAGAATATTGGTCACTTGGGTGACATAGGCAAGAGGTATGATGAAGTTGGAGAGCATCATGAGAAAAAAAAAACAGAAATAAGTAAAAAACCAGATTTTGTCTTCTTTATACTTTTGTCACATCAGGCTTCTTCTCATTCCTTCTTCCAGGACAATAGTAAAGATCCTCCAAGGGACCATTGAGCTCCAGAGTTGCTAGTGCTCCGTTTAAAATATGGGTTCCATGTAAGAAGAGAGCACATAAGCCTACACTCACAATTCCCCTGCTCTGCAGGACCAAAGTCACCAGACAGAAGTGAGGGATACAAGGGCTTATTAAATTCCAGAATGTTTGTGGAAAAGCTGAGCCTTTTTACCATACCTGTTTCTCCTCCCACCTTTGCTTTGGAAGGCTTCCTTCATTCTCTCTTCCTCTGCCTGCAAGGTGACAAGAGGCAAGATCCCAGAGAAGGCTTTGTGGGAAGGGGAGGGTTAACAGTCAATAGAAAGAACTCATGGGCACAGGATAAAACATCCAGTGTTCATCATCTTCAGGAACACTCTTGAAAAGCTGATTCCCCCTTTAGGGTGACAGACTACAAAAAGGGAGAGGAAAAATGTCCCTATAAATGATAGTACTCTGGGGACAAAAGAAAGAAGTCACATTTTCTTCCACAGATTATTTGTGAAACTGCCAGATAGCAATCTGTAATCTGAAGGCAACTATGCATTTTACTCTTCACATCATCTTATGCAATTCTGCTTTTGACATGAAAATGGAGTTGAGTTGGAAAAGAATAATTAAAATAGTCACATCCCAGAGCCTCTCCATTATTAACCTGGGATATCTTCATAGAATTTTCAGGTGTGTTTATGATCTTTATTTCAGATATTTCTAATTAATGCTTATAATTATGAGAGAAAAATAATGAAATTTCACTTTTTTAATAATTTTATTTATTTTTATGTGGTGCTAAGGATTGAACCTAGGGCCTTGCACGTGCAAGGCAAGCACTCTACTGCTGAGCCATAACCCTAGCCCCTGAAATATCACTGTTATCAGAGAAATTAGCCAAAATATGAAACAGGCAAATTATACCAATGGTGTTCTTTTAGGATATGGCTGAATATGAATTTTTCTCAGTGCAGCTACTATGTAACTCAAAAGATATGGGTTAATTCATATAGTTTTATCCAGTAGAAATTTGAATAAGGTCTGTCCAGTGGGATAACCTTAATGGTTATGATTTTTCATATTGCGAGACACAAAAGCAATCTTGAATCTAATCCTGTGATCTATACCAATATTTATTTATATACAATGCATATAAATTACTACATCTCGAATGTTCTTCAAACTAGTTCTAACATTTTTTAGTTCCCTTGTTACTGAGTTGAGTGAAATCTTCAAATTGTTCATTTTACCTTTGTTATGAAAGTTATTTTTATCGTTTTTGAAATTATACTTTAATACTCTAGTATTTTTCATCGACCCTCAAAACCATGCCATGATCTGGTAAATCTACTTAATGGGACTTAATTCATTAGATACTTACGCCTTCACAATCTGAATCCTTACACTGTTCACTAGCTCTCCAGTTTTTCAAAATCACAACATCTCCACCTCCCTTCTGCGTCTTTTCATGCTTCATTCCTAGCTTTTCATAGGTCTCAGTCCACACTTGGTACATTATAACTTTGTAACAAGTTATTTGTCAAAGTTAGCTATATCTAATTCACTTAAATAGCAGGCAAATAGGAAAAAATTTAATAGGAAAAATTGGTTTTTCTCCATCCTTTATCAGTTTGAATGCAGATTCTCATGTCTAAATGTGATCTGGGACTTTACACTGATAAACTGAGTTTAACAGAGAGAAAAGGGCACTATGAAAATCCTACGAAGGTTAGTTAAAGAGAAAATAATGGGCCTGAAAGTTACAATACCATTAGTGATTATGCTATAAAAACATTTTTAGAACACCGTAGAAAATCAAATTATGTACTGTTTTTCTCACTACTCCTGAAATATGACACTATCAAGCAGTCAGTAAGTTTCTGATAATTCATTGACATAATAATTTCTCCTTAAGAAAAGTCTTTTCTAAGAACTGTGGTCCAATTTTTCTTCATTAGTCTTATATTCATTAAATGAGAACCATAAAATCAAAAAGAAACATTTCTAGTGATTATGAGGTGTGTTTTTACAAAATTTGGTATTTTTTCACTCTTTTCATGCAGTTAATCCTTTTGACTACTTCTTTTTAAAAGACAGATGAATATATTGATAATAAAAACAACAAAATTATACAAATTGGTGTGATTACATAATTGTAAAAGTACCATTTCTTCTACTTGCTGGCTGAATTAAATATCAATGCTGATTAATACAGTTTAGAAAATTAGCAATATTATTTCTAGATTGTTAAGAAGTATTGGTAAATAATGTAGAATATTGGTTTAAAAGGGAAAGAAATAAATGACAATACTTTTGTTCCTAGATTCTTTTTAATATAATTTAAATTTTAAAAGTAAGATGTTTCAAATTCTCCATAAAAAATTCTGTTAAGTACTAAAAATAATTTAATTAATCTTTCAGTTTCTATTCATATTCCAATGATCATCCTCAAGTTTAAATTTATGAGTAGTTTTGCTTAAAAATTTTAAAAAAATAGTATTTTAAAGATCAACAATCATCAATGTAGACAACTTTAAGTATTAACAATTATCAGCTAATTTTTTTTTAAACACTGAGATCTGATTTGGCCCAAGGTCACACTAATACATCTCTCATTGTCTACAAGTGACATTTGCTGAATATTACCTTAGGCTACATTTTTAGCATTCCCTCTGGCATGCTGAGATTAGATGTGACATTTCTTGTCCAGAATAAAACACAAGGTCAATACTACAGAATATAATATTATATTTTTTGTGCAACTTTGCATTTGCTTATCTATACAACACAGGCAGTTCATTTTAAAGCACAGGACTTATGAACCACCACCCAGCATTTGCTAAAATCCTTCTCACAGGATGCCACCATTGTCCCAGCCTATCTGACTACCTCCCTGAGCCCTCAGCAAAATCCCTGAGAAAATAGCCACAGTGGAGGAGAGAATTCTTCAGCTCCTGCTATAAAGAGGTTGAGGAAGATTCCTCCCACTTCCTGGGGAGGGTGATAGTTTCATCAGCAGAGTTTCCCTCTGAGACAATATTATAAAGGATGATTGACTTATGCAAATCCACAAGAGCTATCATTCAATTCTGTTATATGAGTTAAATAAGATTTTGTATAACACCAAACAAGTTCAATTTATTTATAAAAAATATTTGGGAAAAACAACACATTGGTAAGTTTGTAATAGGAAGAACAAGTTTGAAATGTCACAAATCATGCTTGGTATTTTATTCTTCTTCCTAAAATCTTAAATTTAAAAAAAATTAATAATAATAATAATAACCCACAATTGGCCTGAGAGCTAGCTTTGCTCTCATATTAACCCTGTTACACCTACTTATCCTGATTAGAGTCAATTAATACATAAAAATATACTTGAGTTTTGTTTTCAGAATGAAATGCAAGGCTTGTAAAATTCAAACAGTTTTATCACCCAAACACATGGATACTTAAAATCAGGTCAAAATATTTTATAAACTACCAATAATATCTAATAAGAAGAAAACTGTCAATTTAAAAGTTAAAATTATGATTTTAATTATTTCTTGGTATGGCTATTGGTACTGAACTACATGGTACAATAAATATGCAGTTTATTTTGCTTAGTCTAGGTCTTTTTTAGAAAGGCACACCTAGAGGTGGGTTTAGGATTCTGATTACAAGATTGTATTATCAGTAATTCAGATTATCTGAGGACATGAAAATGACACCTCTACTCTTTGATTTAAATATTATCTAAAAGAATAAATACTATTAGGAGAAACTCAATAAAAGGTCAATTAATACTCATTTCCTTCTACCTGTTGCAGTATGTCTTCCTAGGTATCTAGGACATGTGGTTATATGTGGAAGGCGCCTGTGCTACGCTACTTCAACCATCTCTATTAAATAAAGTGACTGTTAATATCTGGGTTGAAGCTACAGAGCACAGATAGCTCTTTATATCTATAAGAGGTGCAATGAGCCATCCAAGCTAACTCAGCAGAGAGAACATTTACTAACAAAATGATTGTAGAGACCCATTGATTTGATGGATGACTGGGATTGTATGGAATAGAGGAGCCCATGACAAAAATGGTAACAGATTTGAGAGCCATTAACAGGCTCCTTTTATCTATCCTGGCACGGTTTATTAATATGAGACAGGCTCCCTGTTTTCTCTCTCTTTAATGATACTGTTCTATGAACCAATGAATGTTTTCATTTGGAAAATAAGAAAGCATTGACATGTTACTTGAACTGTGGTTTCTTTAGTGATGCTAAGGGAATAAATATGCTAATTCCGTGCTTCAGAAAATGCACTGGGTAAGGCCCATTACTTCACTGATTTCAGCAACTACCAAGCCCAGGTGAGAAAAGGTTAACACCACATACCAGGGAGCATTTCACTATGCAGAAGCTTTGAATTAGAAATGTAATGTAAAATTTCCGTGATGCTTTGATATACTTCTACGTGGGAATTTTTCATATCAGATTCTGTGAAGGAAAATTTAACTCATCATTTGTTAATTATAATAACTTGAAGCAATTTACCTCAAGCTATTACTTGATTCTTCATAAAAGAAGCAGTTACTATGAAAAGCTATCACAGAAATCTGGAAATATTCACAAAATCTTACACAAGCAATTTCTTTTCATCTAGAAATAAAAGACAATTTTCCCTATATATATATACAAACATACAAAAACACATTCCTTCAGGAAATGGCAATTCCTTGTACACCAGGAAGGGGCTAAATACCAATAGAAGTGCCAACTGGAAAGAAGAGCTTGCCTTAGCTTTAAAACTGGAACGAAACAACTCTCAACATTTGCAAAACATTCCTTTATTATTAGAAATAAATTATTTGTATAAAAAATTGCATGCGTCAATCATTGCATTTATTTTTAGCACAACCCAGGGCTTCAATCCGGTCAGCCATTACAAGAAACAGACTCATCTTATACAAGTTGAACAATGAGGGACAGGAACGGGAGTTCTCACAATCACAGAAAAATACTTACAAGAATAACATCAGACATGGTTTATTTCAACAGCATATTTTTTTTTTCACAAGCTAACATTAGTTTTCCTTTTGTGATTTTTTTTTAACTTCTCATGAGGAAGCAATACTTTAGTTTGACACTCATTGGTTGTGTTTTATAAAGCGGGGTTCTTCATTCCCCGTTATTGATACTTTTGGCTCATGGCTAATTTTTGTTCCTTACTAGACTGAATATTGATTTGATTGGTTGTAGTCTATGGAGATCTCCAGGAGTTAGTTTTTGTGGTCTCATGTTCATTGTTTACGATCACATACCATATTTCTTCAGATTGTCATTTCCCTGTTTCAGATTGAATGATTACTGTAGCTGATATATGTTGTCTTGGTAGAGGAAGCTGTTGGGATAAATTAGGACAAATTAATAGCATACTAATAAATTATTTTATGATATAATTTTAAAATGCAAATCTGTGATGATAGTTTTGTGATATCCAGTTCTTAAATCATATTATTCATTATTTTTAAACTACCTACTAGGAATTCAATGATCATCGAGATAAAAAGACAAGCAGAAATTTTAGTCTGTAAAAACTACTAGTTTCATTTCTCCTTTCCTGAAGAATTAGCAGAAAAGTAAAAATGTAAAATGGTAATTTTTAATAAATTTAGGTAAAATTATATTTAACTGTAAATTTTGACTAACAAAGATTTACATGTATGTAAAATAAAAGAACAGATAACTTATCTGTCCTACCAAATTAAAAAAAAAGTTTTTATAGTCTACACCAAAGACCTCAATTCCTTGGGTCTGATCTGATAACCAAGTAAAGGTTAAATAAAAATAACCCAATATGAAATTCCTAATATATCTATTCCCCACTACTAATTCTTTTTTAATTTTAAAATATTTTTTAGTTGTAGATGGACATAATACCTTTATTTAATTTTTTATTTATTTTTATGTAGTTCTGAGGATCGAAACCAATGCTTCACATGGGCTAGGCAAACATTCTAACACTGAGCTACAACCGCAGCCCCACCCACAATTCACTCTGTTATTAAATAACAGAAGCTCATTCCTATTGAACACAAATATAGTACGATATGGAATGTTAGAGGAAAAGCCTTTTTATCCTGCTTTTCTGCTTGGAATACACATTCAGTCACAATTATTTGTAAAGAACATCTTTCCTACTTTTTAAATTTTAACAAATACAAATTTAGTTTCTTAAAACTTGAAAACAAACAAAAAAAAGAGAAACCAGTTTGTGAAATTGTACCTCATTTCTGGAAAATACTTTATATCTGCCCATCTGTTCTATGGAAATACAATTTCTAGCAGTTCAAAGTTTAAGTTTTAATAGAGTATCAGATTATGTAAAATTAAATTTGTGAAGGATGTATAGAATCTCTAACACAGATCACAAATAAGCTGCTTTGTTGTAACACACATACACACACACACACACACACACACACAGATTAACTAACTGTGCCTTGATCATGAATATATCTTCCATTTAAAAATAAACAAATAATTTTATACTCTAGAGGTGAATGTGATAAAATGTCAAGTACATACAGTATTTGTAAACTTTGAAATAAGTATGTGCTTTGGCAGTACATAATTTTGTTTTGTTTTGGTTTTCCAAAGTATACAAATGGAGATGTTTAGAAAATAAATAAAGACTCAAAGAAGGACATTAATATTTAATTGTTCTATTACTGACTTTCTCTGAAGTAAAACTCATTATTATAAGACCATTAGATATTGATAACAAAATATCCTGTATCAAATTTGTACTCATGTTTAAATCACCAGTGAAAATAAATCTACATACATAAATTCTTTTGTATTTTTGAATGCTATAATGAAATAAATCTGGATCCTAAAATTCAAACATGATGTCCTTTTTTTTCAATGAAATTTAGGAATGAATTATTGTATAAAAAAGTAAAACATGTTTGTATTTCAATATATAAATCCAATCCAGGGGGAAATAGAGTTTTAGAAAATAATTTAGTTCCTGAACAATGAAAATGATTAGAAATCACATAGCTAATCCTCTGAAATAATGGATAATCACTCCTCATTTCTTCACCAGTGATTGACCTGACAAGTTCTTATAGACATCAAGGTCCTACAATGTCCACAGTCACTGAAATTAACACATAGAGCCCAAGGAGTGCAAATCGTAGACATTCTCACTGATTTTTGTCATTGAATATTGTGAGTTATACAACAAAAACAGCCATAATTATCTACATTGCTCATACCTCAAGGTTGTTATTGTGATGCTATAGAAATGAAGAAGACATAAACCTGATTTTATGTTATCTTCTATTTTCTACAAAATGAATAACGCATTGGGTGTTTGTGAGTACGAAGGAAAATGGTGTCTAAAGAGGAACAGAAGTAGTTTAGAAGAACCAATGTGGAGTCCTATTTTTCAACTCACCCTCCCCAAAAGGTAGGATCTATTAGACTTGTTTGACATGAAGAGAAGCGAAATAATTTTTATATTTGTTGACTTTTTAAATTTTTTAAATTTATATAATGCTCTCATGTGCCTCCAAATTTCCTTGAGCTCTGTTATGAAGGACTTTCATATAACCTTTGTAGACAAAGTGAAGAATAATGATCATATATTAGAAAAAATAATCACTAAAAGTATTCCTCATCTTCTCTACTATTCAGTATCATCAACAATATCTGAAAATGAAGAACACATAATTATACAATTTGTAGAAGACAGAAAGGAAAAAATCATGATTAAAGCAGAGGAACAAGAACCAGAAAGACCTTGAAAAGGATGATATGTGAAGATGTCATTCAACCTATGATGTTGTGGGTCACACCATCTTTAAGAATAATTCTAATTTGGAAGTTCTGTAGCTAATCATTGATTCATTCTTTATTTTTTGAACATCCAAAGTAATTTTAAAAAAGAAACATGGTATAATTCTATTGAGAATGAGATTATAATTCATAGGAAATTGGTGTTAATTTTTCCATTGGCTCTAAAAATTAAGTTCTGGAAAAAATTTTGTCAAATTTTTGTCAACATGAAAGCAATGACAAGGAACCAACTATGATTAGCAAATTCCTGCATGCATCTTTATTTCAGATGTTTTAAAAAAACAAAATGGATTAAAGATGCACAGATGAATTAATAAGGAGACTTTTACAGTGGCAACAAATATGCGTATGTGAAAATCAATTTCTCAGTACATCAATGATAGCTCTCCTTATGTGTACCACACTGTGTTCAAATGCTGGAGAAAGCAAAATCTACCTCCAGTAGCAGCTGTTTTCATAACTTATTCATGAACACAGCTTAAGGAATATCACATAGAGCATTGGTTAATTGGGTAGAATTGGAAAAATTCATATTTACCAACTTGGTTTCTAACTCACTTCACACCCTGTTCTGAAACAACATGTGCTTTTTTTTTAACATAAAGTATAGTAGATTGCAAATTCAGCAAATTGATTTTCTTTCCAGTTTCGTATTACTTATGTTTATTCCATGAATTTTGAAAACTGAAATCTTGAACATGTGACCAGAATTTCAGACATGAACAAGTCACATTTAAGATGAGTTTTTGAAATTTGAGGACTTATATGGCTCTGTGACCATGAAAGAAAAGTATTTTTTATATGTCTAAAAACACAACTATTTGGTCAGAAAGAAAAAAAACCCAACAATGGAATTGTAGCCATAATCATAAAAATCTTCCACATATTTACCAAAGAAAAAGGACTGCCAAAAAATAGTTATTGAATTCCAAGATACTCTTTCCTATTAAGTACAGAACAATGTACAGTTTTAACACAGCAGTGATACGGATACATTTATCCTCTGGTTGCTTTATAGTTTACAAAACCATATTTTGTATATCGTGATTTCATTGTAGTATTGATGCCTTAACAGAAGTTTGGCAGCAGAAAGTGTGAGGACACAGCAACATGGATATGGTTCTGCGGATCATCAAGAACAAACTCTACTTGTTTTGAGAGGAGGTATTCTAAATGTGAGGAGGTAAGGGGCTTGTTACCCATAATCCAATGGCAAAGGCTTCTCTGATATTCAGTTATACTTCTAAAAACAGCACATATTTTTAGAAGAAAACATTACATGCAAGTTATTAATCACACAAATACTTTTCAGTGGGTTTGGGAATTAGAAGATTTCTCACTAATACAAGGTACATGGACTAAGGGTAATTGAGATTCAAGGAACCCATGATACCCATGTCGGGTTTCTCGTGTGGATTTCCATATACTGAGTTACAAGCTTGGTTTTAAAACACACTAATCCACCCTTTTATCATAGGATGGTCATGTAAGTACACAAAGGTAGACCATGATGACCTGAGGTGGGACTATGGGAAGATGTGAAGGTTTCATATATTGTATCTCCTGAATGTTCAAATTACTATCACTTTAACCCAATTTACTTCAACCTAAACCACTCCTATAAAAAAAAAAAAAAAGATCATGCTAAAATCTTCAAAATACCATTTGCCTTTGTCCAGGCAGTCACTGACTGTGTCTTGATCTATCCTTTCCCCTTTTTCTTACCTTCCAGCTCATTACAGGCTTACCCTCCAAACAGGCCTCATGTTTGAAATCTTCCACATTTATTTTAGAAAAAGTGGAGAAATGATTGCAGGCTGTTATTTCCATTTCAACATAAAGAGAAAATAACACAAAGAAAACAGGAAATGTTGGAGATTTATTTTTCTTTTTAAGAATCTATTTATTCTTTTTATTTTCATCATTTTCCATAGGTGAGTCTGGGATGATTAGTATTTACTTCACTGGAAGTTTGATCGTACCTATTTAAAACTATGTTGCATCAGTCTCTGGGTTGTTATTGAAATACAGGTACAATGGACTCTGAGAAGTCCCACTGAGAGGTGCCAGTGTTCTAGTGTGTCTTTGCCAACAGCAGTTTATTGGCATCCTGCAATAGGTTTTAACTTCCTACACTGTCGCTTTCCAGGTAGAAAAACAGATAAAATTCTGCCCTCAAATCACAAGCATTCTACTCTGATGCCTTTAATAGTAGTCATAATAGTAGTTATAATACATTTTTTGCTAAGAGCCAAAAGAAGCCCATTATTAGCAAATTGCCTAGCTCTAATGAGAGATGATTATAACAATTTGTCACTAAAATCCATCCTCATTGCACCTTCTCTCCCAGTTTCTCAAGGTTGCATGTTGACAATGGAGTCCTGGGGGAGTATTTGTGGAATTCTTATAAGTTTCGTTTCTCTAAAAGTGACTGAATTTGGTATTAGTGATCCATAGGTAATCTTCCTAGAGCCAATCTGGCCAATAATTCCAGGTCAATGAGTTTAATTAAGCAATGCTAATAATCTGATGCTAGTTTTATGTATGGTACATTGGAGTGAGCAATGCTCACCTGCAAATCTTTATACAAGGGGAGGAAGATCATTGAAGATCATGAGTTGCTAGAGTAATTAAGCCAAATAAAACCAACTCTTAGTCTTCTATATTCAGTGTTAACAGTACAGTGAGCAGGGGATACAGCCTGCTGAAGGAAACTGAGAGGAATAGAGTATTTTTGCATATTAAATACTGATGTTGTGTTCTCAAAAGACTGGTGGCCACTCTAATGTAAAGACCTCAGCTTTCCTTTTTTGTTGGGGCGGACACCTATAGAACCTAGTAATATAAAGTTTACAATTTTTACTATACTCTACTTTTTGCAATACAGATCTTCAATCTATTTGCTACTCTCCCACAGATATGAAGGTGGACTTTCATGGATGAGTTAAATCCTACTAGATCAGCCTGAAAATCAGTATATTGTCATCATGTGCTCCTTCTAGGGTGGTATAAGGAAGGAGAAGCAGAAGGAAAGGAGGAGAGGGTGTGGTTGTAGCAAGGATTCATTTTTCATGGTCATTGACTTTCAGAGAAGAGCTCTAATTCTCAAAACCTATCCAAGAAAGGAAACTGAGGGATGCTAAAAGAGGCGAGACAAGTACTAACTGTGATTTAATTAAACATATTGACTAACTAGTTTTCTCATATCCCTAAGGATCCAGATGACATCATTTATTTATGGAAGGTCTGCAGGAGTATGCTCCTTTCAAAATGTAAAGAGCAGCCAATATTGAAACCCCTCAAAAGGGTAAAATATTCCTAAATGTCAAAAGATCATTTAAAAATGGAAGATAGTTCCAAACATCAGGCTCTGTAACTCCTCAAAAGAAACATCTGATTACCATGCTTTACAGAAGGATGTTTGCATTCTGGTGACAGCCAATCTGCTGGCAATAATTCATTTCTCAAATGGTTCTGACCGCTGTGGAGGTCTCATGGTGTGTGGCTACCTCCACGCCCCCAGAACCACGTAGCATAGTCCCCAAGACTAGTAAAAGAATATTCAACGTACATCTATCAAGGAGTGCTCCCGCTCTTGACCATCTGAAAGTCTACGGATGACTTACTGTTGGTTTCAAGACTCTCACAGAGTTCGCTTTTCACCTCGCCATTTGGTCTGTCATTTCCTTTTTGGATCAGTTTGCTTTGCATGGTGGCAGCTGTCACCACGGCCTTGAAGCTCCTCTTGCGTTTTTGAACATTCTGCTCTGGATGAAAAATTATAATATAAACCTTGGGCATATAGAGCATCCCCAGAGACACAGAAGCACTTAAGCTCATGGAAACAGTAAGTGTTGTTGTCTGGATGTACATCTGAGGGGAGAAAAAAAAGAGAGAGAGAGAGAGAGAGAGAATCACTGTAGTTAAATTTGACTAATAGGAGATAAAGCCTATAGCATACCATTTTCTAAAAATTACTCCAGCTTCTTTATTAAAGGTGCTCTAGAAACTACTTATTGAAATTGCATATCTATATCCCAACCCGCAAGTGTGTGAGTAAGTATGTGTGTAAAGTTTATTAAGCCCAATTCCTTAAAACAAATAGACCAACAACTAAGACTCTGGAGCTTTATTTCCTTTTGGAATCACAAATAAGCTACCTAAGGAAAGAGGCAAAATCAGTCTGATATAACACTAGCACTTTATTCCACATGGTTTTCCTCAGGAGATACCAGTGAGTCAAATCCCTATTCTTGTAGCAGTACTTACCCCAAAGGGTAAATTGTATAGAATGAAAATAGAGACTGGGAGTGGAGAGTTCTAGAATATCATCACTGTAAACCCTTGCTTAAAAAAAAAACATTTGTGTTTCATTTTCACATCATTACTTAATTCCAACCAGCAAACCTGATAAATCACAGGTAAGCTGTTAGGACCTGATACTGTAACAGCCCCTCTAAAGAGCACAGAACACTTCAGAGGTTTCTCAATGATCACATCATATAAAAATAAATGCAGGTGTTTTTACAAAGTATATAAGACCTTCTTCCTCTAAGATTTGACATGTACTCTGGGGATAGGGTCTTGGTTATGGTGTTTGAAAATCTCTCTCTACATTCATTCCCATGGAAATCACCTGCTCTCATGCCCACAAGAAGTCTCTGGAAATTTTTTTCTTTGTATAGCCTGGAGGTTAAGAAGCTGAAACAAGCTTAAAATCACTGCTTTGGGTTTTTCTCTCTGGTATGGAAAGAAACATGACAATATTTTCATCTTTAAAAACTAAAACAGAAAATCTTTATTCCGCATTCATTTTTCTTTCCTGAGCTCAAAATATAAATTACCCCAAAAAACTTAGGACACTGAGTCAACAGAGAAACCAGGTCCTAAGTCAGTGAAAAAGACCCCCCTTTTCTCATGTCTACAATCCTTATTAATAGATTCACTCACTTGAATACCTTCAAAAATGAAAAGTAGCCAATTTTCATCTGGCCATCTTAAAAGCCAACCTAATTGTTTCCTTTTTAATAAAGTATTTTAAAAATTTACTCCTAAGGATAGCTATCTGAATCAATATTAGTATTTCCTTTTTACCTAGAGGAGATGGTTTCTCTTAACAGATGTGGCCTTGAGGTAAAAACTATCTAAACTATGAGGAAAAATTCCTGCAATAGTAAAAATACTATCCTTGTCTGTGAAATTATATTATGCATATCTCTGAGTTTGCTCATCAATTATCTACCAGCAATGCTCTCCTCTGTGAGGATGGGAATACCTTACCATAAGGTGATTCTGATTGGACTGTTTCAAAATTCACCTACTCCAGGAAGTATTCCATGATAAGTTGTATCTCAATTACAATATTCCATTTTATTCCTAAGCACTAATACATTAAAGTAAAAATAATGGAACACTTTCTAATGTGTAACTTTATAATTATATTTGTTTATATGAACTTCGTTATTAATTTATATGAAATGTATAATCAAAATATAAAATTCTTTAATACAGGTAGCCTGTATTTTTCCTTCTATATCCCCAAGAAACTATGCAAGATTCTAGAATAAGTAGTTGTTCTGAAATTTCTCACTAATTTTAGGTATATGAAAATCTTTATAAGAGTCCCTTGATATACACAAATTATAGAAAATAGGCTTCCTATAATGTCCCTCTCCATCATGTGGACATCATTAACGGTTACCATAGAGATTTGTGACATTTTGAGGAAGAAACAAAGTTATAAGGTGTAAATCCCAGACTCTAGGGTAGGCTCACAGATACCAGCCCCAGGAGAGACCTGATTCAAATACATTCCTCACCAAGTGGAAAATTTCTAAGTTATGACATCTCATGCTACCTGCCAATAAGTGAAATCCCATATCAAATTCGTGTCAATCGAAAAGGTCAAATGGAATGCAGATGTGTGCCTTTAAACCACATCAGTCTCCCTAAGGTTCACTGTCTACGATTAAGTAACCTATTAAAATGAGTATTCCTAAGTTTCTCGTGTGCTCATTAATCTTCTTTGAACTTCAAGGCAGCAGTGCTGTAAAAAAAATCTATGCAGAGGGAAGGCATGAAAATAAGGAAAAAGTGCTGAACCCACACACATAAATATCCCAAAGCCCCTTGAATGGGTAGACATTAGTTTTGTCCCATCAGACCCTGCCACATCAATTTAGCCTAAAAACAACAATAAACAAAATCTACAGGTGAAATGGTGATGAAGTGAAGGGAAAAGTCATATGAATTTTTTTTATATCTTAATTGGTTAGTCTTCCTAAAAATATGTAGTACTAGTCCAAATAGTACATAAACACCTTCATATTTTTAAAATCTTATAAATTTTCCATATTCAGAATAATTTTGGGAATATATGGTAAACTTTAATCTTGCTAAGTATTGGGAATGAAAAAGATTCTGGAATGCTAGCTTCCTCATTAAATGCATTACTGCAGTCTACTTTTTTGGCAAGCCAACTCTAAAAAAAAAAAAGCAATAAACATTGACATGAGAATCAAGCAGTACTATGCTAACTATACCAAGCTCTCCATTAAACACTATACTTATAAATTACACCAAAATGCTGACCTTAATTATGTGATTAAACTCTAAAACTTTTTAATGTAAGTTTAATACAAGAAAGTCATCTATTCAAAATCATACCCTAAACTCTAAAACATTATGGTGTCCCTGCCTTTGTCATAAGGCCTTGAACCATGAACAGAGTGAGTTTTTGAACTTCATCATTAAATACTTAATGAAATGAAAAACTCACATATTTTGTAAGTCCAATGAAAGCAACAACATCAAAACTAACAACACAATAAAAGTGCCTCCTATCATCATGCTAGACAGACTAAATCCTTCCTAGCATGAGTGATAGGATTCTGATGGTCTTCCATATTGAAGAATGGAGGGATTATATTTTAAAAAATTTAAAATAAGCACTGACTAAAAAAAAAAAAAACTCCCAGAAAATTGTATACCTTTTAAAAAATTCTAATTACTTGAATCATAAAGTGAAATAGCATATTCCAACAGACTTGCCTGGGTTTAAATCCCAGCACCATCCCTTACAAAAATTTTAAAGATAAAGAAGTTTACAGATAAACTCTCACATTGACTTGCAGATGATAAAAGCCTAAGCCTACCAACCAAGCTATCATACAAACTCTAATAAAGCTTTCCTGGTAATTGGACAAATCTGTGATTTTATTTTCCTCTCTGGCGTTTAATTTAATATCTATAAAATGGGGTAGGGTAATACTTTACTTATAGAGGATTTACATGGTGGGATGACAGAATCTTTCTAAAATCTCTTATAAGCACAAAATAGTAGCTCGACAAAGACTACTTACTCCTTTAACCCTGAATCTGAAAACACAGTAACAAAACATTCTTCCAGGTGTGTAGGCCAAAAGCGGGACCAATTAGCCAATGATCCAAACCAGACAGGTTTGTTTAATGTAGAGCTGATAGCTAATTTCTAACTGATGTCTAGGAAAGACCTTTGTAATCTCACTTCAAAGTTGACGGAATAAAATTTTGTCCAAATGCCAACTCTATTTGCTGATGACAATGCCATATTCAGTAGAGGCTATATTCCTAGAATTATACAATTATACAATTATTCTGTCTCAGAATTACAGGCCAGCAGGATGCAGAGGAGGGGATCATATCAACTCTTCTAACTCACATAAATTCATTAAGACACACTGAGGAAGAAATCTTCTCTTTTTTTAAATATATATTTTATTTTTTTTATATATGACAGTGGAATGCATTACAATTCTTATTATACAGATAGAAAACAAGTTTTCATATCTCTGGTTGTATACACAGTATATTCACACCAATTCATGTCTTTATACCTGTACTTTGGATAATAATGATCATCACATTCCACTCATTAATAACCCCATACCACCTTCCTTCCCCTCCACTCCCTCTGCCCTATCTAGAGTTCCTCTATTCCATTCTTCTTTATGAGCCTCCTCCTGCCCTATAACTCCAAAATACTCATATGCAGAGAAAGAGGAATATCTGTTCTATCACATCCTTTGTGGCCTGTCATTTCTTCTGCCTTCATGCCCCATGGACATTTTGAAGCAGTCAGATGCACTGAAGCAGATTTAAGAAATCTTTAGATAAGACAGAGAGGAGTTGGCACAATGGAGCATACAAACCTGACATCTTTTCTGGGACCTATTACAGCTCCCTCTTCATTCCATAAAGGGGTCATTTGCACACATCCAGGGTATACTGAATATGGGTCGTGACCTGAAATCATTAAAGGCTCCCAGAAGAGCAAGGAGTGAAGAGATGCTATTTGTCTAGGATAAAGGTCAGTCTTTACTTTCTCTGAGCCGCATGAACGCATAGACTCCATAGACTGATATTTTACCTGGTACAATGTCAACATGTCAGTAGCTATAGTAGCCTATTATGAATCTTGAGACACAAAGCAGCTTTGTGCCATGTGATAAACACATTCATTACTTATTCCAGAGCATTTCTGCCTTGCCCTAGACGGTTTAATCTCACTTCTTTACTACAGTCAGCCAGATTCTATTTGGCTGCTTTGCACAAAGCCTGAGCAGTTAGAAAGCTACATTAACACAGCCTGACTTGCTCTGTCTCTTTTATCTATTTCCTCATCTGTTTGCCAAAGTGACACCTGCCTAGAAAAATGGATTTTCTTCTACTTTTTAGCAAGTCTTTGCCAGTGAACTTCAAAATCTCATTTATTATTAGAACTGACTCCAATGTTCATGCCAAATTTACCGAAACACTCAAGTAATGCCTTGTGGATGGTAAAGCCCTATAGGAACCCATTGTGCCACAAGCCAGACTAACCAAACAGCTGTGGAAAATGAGAAGCAGCAAAAAGAGGGGTAAACACTCAAATTTTCTGGCTGAGCTGGACACTAAAGATCTGTCAACAAGCCCATATCAAGTCTTTTACCATTGTTTCTGATTTGTTTAGTTAAAATTCCTTCCTGGCTTCTTCCTTTCAGTCAATTCTAAGATATTCTCCTTGTATGTTTGAACATGTTCGCCTTGAAGTACCCAGATCTCAGTATTTGAACTTTTGTTCAACCATTCTCCATCTCATCTATCCACACATCCCTCCATCCATTCACCCACCTCCATCTGCATTCATCATATTCATTCTCTCCCTGCTCCTTCCCCCCCCGCCCCCGCCTCCCGCCAATCCCCTGATCCCAAGAATCAGCTTCTTGGGTGAGCACTGTAACTATACACAGGGTCTCATACTCAAGAAAGGCCCTATTTCTGGACTTATGCTCTATTGTCCATGTTTTAAATTTTAAATAATTTCTGAATGGAAAGGCCTACATTTTCATTTTTCACTAGACCACACAAATTATATAGTTTGCCCTTTGGAAAAAAAAATCATGTGTATGTCCACATGTTCCAGGCTTCTTTCAGGAAATTCCATTGCCCTGGATGTCCGACAGCCTCTAACAATTAACAAGCTCTGATTCTCACCTTCCACCCTTAAACTTACTTTTTCAATGATCTCCCCCATATTGTCAATTCTACCTTTCTACTGCTTGGGACCAAAAAAATTGAAACTGTTCTCAACTCTACTTTCAAACCCCACTCTATCGGTTACCAAATTCTATTGATTCTATTTTTAAAACTTTCTTAGGTCATTGTCTGTTATTTCCACAGATTTTACATTGCTTGAGTCATGGTCATCTCTCATTGGATCATCAGTACTGCTGTTCTGGGGATTTCTTCTACCTGTGCTCTCTTTCAGTGGTTCTAGCTGATTAAGAAGCTAGAATAATCCCATTATTCATAAATCAGGTTAGATTATCACTCTTATGCTAAAACTCTGCAATGACTTCCCATTGATGGTGTCCTTACAGTGACCACAGGAGCTCTGAACTCATCTGGCTTTTATTCTGTCCTTTAATTGTCCTCTTTCAGTCATATTGGCCTGTGGCTGGTTCTGGAAAAGACCAATCATGCTTCTGATTTCAGGCTTTTATATTTATTCATAATTGATGGCTTGCTCTTTCACTTCCTTCAGGTCTTTACTAGAACGTTCTTTCTCCAAGAGAGTTTTTCTGAATGTACCATAAAATTGCCACCATTGCCTCTCCACCAGCATTTCTTATCTTTATTTTACTTCTTAGCATTTAACATTTTTATCAAAAGTCTGTGTATTTTTCTTATTTAATTTCTATATTATCTACTTTTCCTAACTGGAATAAAGTTTCCACACATACAAATATTTTTCCCAGTGCTTTTCAGTGCTCCAAACTCAGCACATCAAACACTGTCTAGATGACATAAATTTTCTATTTTCTTTGAGCTGCTATGGGTTCTTACTCTTAAGTTAGGCATTTAAAGGAAATAACCCATGCAGTTTCAAAAAGGAAACAATAAATCAGAGAGAGACTAAAGCTTAGAAAATTGGGGGCCCTATTTCCTCTCAAATCAATCTCTAGGCTAGCAAAGAAGAATAGAAAAACATGATGCTCTTTTATACTGTAAATTCGACAATGGGACATTCTGCTTCCAATGTAGCAAAGGTCAGTATTAATTAAAAGTCATTGGTCTCTACTTTGGGAAAATGAGAGCTTTGGGAGCTCCACTTTGGGAGATCCCCTTTCCCACTTAACTTATAACTGAGGGTAATGCACTCAACACTGTTCTTAAGCTTCTGCAGCCCTAACTCAAAGCGTGTAATGAGACAACCTACATAACACATTGTCACAGAACCTGGCCTATAGTGACCAATAAGCGGTGACTCTTATTGTCATTTAAACTTGATCCTGTTCTTTATTCATCTTCCTTCATTCTTCATGCCATGAATCCTGAACAGCGCTACCCTCTCAAAACCAGCTTCAACAGTTTAGCCTTATTCATAAGAATACACAGACAAAAATATGTATTTGTAAAGAAATAAACTTTATGTTTGTGGAAACTCTAGGTTCATCACATTTATAAAATCATAGTTGCCTGGAAAGAATCACTAGCCTGAGTATTGTTTTTCTTCTGTCAGGGAAATCGTAGTGTTGAAGACCCATCAACAGGTTAGAGAAAGTACATTGTGTTCTCATTACTGACTATGGAGATCAGTTTGCTCTGATGTTTTTGCTGACTCTCATCACATCCCCTTTCACTCTGAAGACATGTTTGCAAAATGAAGGGTTAAAGCAAAGATTACAACTGCAAAATTATGAATGAAGACTGTGTCTTCAGCACTGGGCTGGTTCACACATGAACTCTGAATCTTTGACCTCTGGTTATTGGTAATGGTGATAATAGCTGCAGAGACATAGTAGCATCAACCAACAAGTAGAAAAGCAATTTTTCTAAGGATAGGAAAGAACAATTTTAAGGAAACCCAAGATCTTCTAGAGGAATAAAAACAGATTTTAGATTTACAATCTCTATTTATAATTAAATGTGATAGTTAATATTTGCATTACTAATTTATTTTTATTAAAGCCTGAAAGGAATATTATAAACAAAGTGCTTTAAAGCATAGCATTATTAAATAAAATGTAGTATTTAACTTTCAATTATTCTATATGAGAATTTTTTATAGAAACATAATAAAAATAATTTATTGAACAATTGTGTTGCATTTTCTACTGGAGTATATGCAAATAATACAAAGCATCTAGTTTTCAACTGTTTATTCATTTCTCCTTTACAGGTGTTTTCCTCTGTGTTTCTCTCGATGGATTCATGCTTCCCTATCAACTTCTAGCCCTTTGTCATGTTGCAGCAGCATGGTGAGTACTAAGAATAAAAATAATAGAAATATTTATCATGTTTTGAACAGATATAAAATATGAGAGAATATTTAAAACAACAGAACAAATAAAATTTTAATTTGCTTTAGCAATAAGCAAGGGAAAGAAAATTATCACAAGTAAAAAATTTGTCTTGTAATTAAATTATATATAATATGTGTGTGTGTGTTTGTGTGTGTGTGTAGAAATAGAAAGAGTGTATGTTCTGGCAACAAGGGAAAAAGAAAACATTTTGGGGATTTTATCATTGTTTAGAGATGGAAACTTTGCTGAAATTTAAGTTTTAAGAAAAAATTATTATTTAGATTTTATTAATGAAATGTAACATTTTGAAAATGGATTCAATGATAACTTTATAATAGGCTCTAAATCACTGTTCAAACAGATGCTACTTTCTAGAAGGGAAAATAATTACATCAGTAACTTAGGGCAGGTACTTGTGTGGCACTGAGTTGTTCTATAAACTGTCAAACGTTATTGCATACCACATAGATACAGAGAGATGTGAAACATCAGGATCAGCGTGATGTGAGGCATCCACAAAATAGAAGATCATCCTCTTTCAAGTAGAGTTGGGCCAACTGTCTTAAAAATAACACAGACTCAGATAAAGCACTGAAACTTTAAGAATTTGGAGAGGTTTTGCTATTAATAATCAACTCTTTTCTTCATTACAAACTTCCCTATAGGTCCCAGAGCAGTTCAAACTTTCTTAGAACTGTACATTTGAACTTGGCAGGATAATCATGGTGAAAACATGGGCCCAAAGAGCTAAATAAATAAGGTAACCTTTTGAGTGAAGGAGTTCATCACAAAGTTTATACAAGGCTGGGGCAGTAAAGTACCTGAGGGAACCGCTGACAAGCAAAAGGACAAATACTGTCTACACTGGGAAGACAAATAGCCAGCAGCACATGGTTTCCTCATGGGCACCATTCCATCTCCTCAGATGCTAGAGACAAGAAGAGGCAGCATAGTTGGCAGCTACACTGGGATTCACAAATACAGGTGAATGAACCACCAGGACTTAGCAAATACTTAAAGACAATCATGAAACCATTTCAAATGCAATAAAAAAATAAAAATTAAAAAATCTGAGTAGATACAATACAGCTAATGGAAAAAAAATCCTTACAGTAGATGATTGATAGATAGACAGATAGATCAAACTATATATAAATATTCTGAAAGAATAATGCATTATAAAAAGTAGCAAAAATTATCATGAAAACCATTATTTTTGTCATTAAATTTAAAATCTCAATAGATAAAGGACTTGCAATTCTGGGTCTGAAAGACTAGTCCTAAGCAACCCTTAAGAATAACTGAGAAAAACATAAAGCTTTTTTTCTAATTTTTTAAAAAAATTATTTAAAGGAGAGCATTTTGGAAGTCTCAGAGAAGAGTCAAGACAGCCAGGATTCAGGGGGGCCAAGGTTCTAGGAAAGAAAAAAAATACATATATATAGATATGAGCCAGGTATTCCCTACTGCTATAATTTCAGAGGAATTGTGCTGATTCTGTATATGAAAATCAGAATGCAGAAATCTGTAGACAGAATGTTATGGATTGAATCTGGAATATTCCCCAAAAGGCTCCTATGTTGAAACTGTGGTTCCCCAATGAAGCAAGGTTCACAGGTGGTGCTTCCAGGCAAATGACTAGATCATGAAGGCTCTGGCCTCAAAAGCGAATATCCTCTTGGTAACTGAATGAACTACTGGGAGGTGAGTCCTAATTGGAGGAAGTAGGTCACTGGGACACACCATGAAAGGCTTTATCTTCTCCCTGCCTGGATACCAGTCATGGCTGAAGTATTCAGGGAAGTTAAAACTTCATCCGTAAACATGGTGACCTCTGTAAGTCGTTGTACCTATCCACGGTGAAGCCATGCTGCTCATATCAGACCAACAATCTGCTCCAGTATATATTTATCACACAAAGGTCACTAATATCCTTATGTTGGAGATCTAGTCATTATAGTAATTGCAGCTTCTTTTAAGAAAAGACAAAATTATTATGGGTCCAAACATCTGGAAAGACCCAGATATCTCAGCCTATAGAAGTTGTAGGTCTCAAATAGCAACCAGTGAAAGGTACAGAATGCCTTGCCCAGTGCTCACACTTCTAGGTCTCAGTTAAGAGTCCTCTTCTGACACATTCTTCTATAAACTCAATGACATGAAAGAGGGCCTGGTTCCTCCATTAAATAAATCCTATTTAAATCTGAAGAGTTTCATCCATCTTTCACAGGGGAATATACTCTGAACAGAGCACCTAGCAGGACTTGAAGATTGCTGTGACCGGGCACCTGAAAGAGCCAACTACAAAAGAGGGAGAGAGGAGTCTTCTGTAAAATCTTCAATGAGAAATTGGCCCAAAGTCCTTCCCACAAAAGTTCAAGTCAGTCACAAAAGTCATTTAATAACCTTCATATTATCCTACATGTCTTTCATATTATAAGACTTGTGAAATATAAGCTAGAACCAAGAAACAAGAATAATCTAGGACCATAAATTAATCAGAAATTGCAAGCAACTAAATCTGGGAGGGTGAGCCCAGACTTCCCTCCTTTCAATGAGAATAGCACCATGATAGGCTTCACCAATATCCTGGTTGCCAAGGATTCAGGCATCCACACACAGTGGCACCATGCTTAGGCCCTGAAGGTGTCACCCATTGGCTATTCAACTAAGTCTTTCCTCACTCATGTTGCAATTCTGTTCAGAGCAAACACAGAGGATTACTGCTGGGGTCATCAATGAGCTCCCAAAATTACCCTGGTAGTCTGTTGAGCCATGGATCAGAGTTATCTGAATTTTCTTGAAACTAACCTGGTTCCTTACACTTCCCTCACCTATAAATTCTCTTTTACAACAAACTCCTCCATATCCCCAGCCTCTTCTCCCTGCCTCTGCCCTGTGGTCTGAACTGAAACTCTGCTTTTCTGAAGAGTATTATTTCCCCTGCAGCCTTTCAAGTAATGGTTGTTTTTATTCTTTTAATCCATATCTTTCAGGGAAGATGATACAGTAGGGCATTTCTTATGATCTTTTGCTATCTCCGGATTATTAACTCAGGGTTTTTCTTAAATATTTTGCCTTTTAAACTATCATATCATATACTGTATACCCCCTTTCAAGCTTCTTTCTGAACCTGCAATCATTTGTCCTCATTCATTTGAGATCCTGGCGCTGGCACACAGTCTTGTTCTCTGTCCTTCATGATGTAGATGAACTTCACATCCATGTACATGGGAGTTCTAGCCGTCGGACCTCTCACCTCCTCAACCTCCTCATTTCCAGTGATGTTGTTCTTTACCCGGTGTCAGTCCTTAGTCTCATGATCATGGTCTGTATTTTAACACATGTTCATTATCTAGTTATAAATTCTGTAAAATATGCCTTTTTAAACATATTATTTTTTGTAAGAGATTATTTATATTATATTGTATTTTCCATAAGTCATTCCATTTTTCACTTCAAATAAATATAAAGAGTTATGTTCACAGACTTCAATGGTCTGAGCACCATTGCCCAGGAATGATAAGTAGCTCGTGCATAGGAGGGATGGGTGCTCCTCATGTCTCATAATGCATATTCTATGTATAAATGCCTTGTAGTCTACTAGGGTACCAGAATTAATATAAATGTTTATAGGGATCTTTTTCAATAAAACTTGTCCAAGTATTTGAAAATTGTGGCTGCTGGACCAAACTTCATTATGATAGGATCAGGATTTTTTTCAAGTGTGAAACTACAAGTATTAAATAGTGTTACTTTTGTTTTTCCAGATAATAAAAAGTAAACTCAGCTATTATTGGATAATGTTCAGTTATCATAGTTGGTTTATACATAATAGCATCAAATTTATTTAAATGTTTTATATTCAAAACCAGACTTTTCATCTCTAGGATTTTTATGGTGTGACCAACATCCCAACAGTGTTTATGAAATTTTCATTGCAAAAGTCCCATATTTCAGTAAAAGTCAATAGTTAAACAGACTTTTGCGGATGGCATAAAGACAACCATCACATGCAATATATATAAAATAACACACAAATTCCACAAACCAATTCTATTTAAATAAATAGAATTTTGAAACATAAGCTATTTTTAAGCTGGAGAACAAACTGGGCATTTCTGATGGTGTAATGCTAATAAAACTGTATTCCAAGGAGTTGGGATAAAGAATTATGTGAATAAGTTATTCAATTGGTAAATATGATAGACTGAGATACAACTACGTTCAAAGTACTGATGCTTCTTTCATTTACAGAATAACTGCAATCAAGTGAAATCTTTAATTTCTACACAGGGAATATTGAGTATTCTTTCTTTCAATGTTATAGAAAAATGGTTGTATACTTTTCACCCTTTTATTACTTTTATTCAGAATTTTTAAAATGTAGCAGCTGATCAAGGAGAAAATTGTTAGTAGGAAAAAGGAGTGTGGCACAGGAAGCTAGCAGTCCACCAAAATGTGTGTAGATTTAATTTTGTGGAGGACCTGATCAGTGGTGGAGTACTCTGACCACTTGTAACATGGTCTCATTGATAAATTTTAAACCAATATAAACAAAATGGAACAAAATGATAAATGTCACTAGTGTTTTATTATAGAATTCAAAGCAATATACTAAGAATGTGTGAACTCTCACTATATTCTTTGCTCTTCTTTCACTGACTCTATATTTAAGAAAATTAGGCATTAGAAGATGCCAAAACAAAGGGAGAAAGAAATGGCCCTGAATGCATATTAAATTGTTTTTCTACAAGTGGAAGAATGCATCAAATAAATGGTTAGTCAGCCCCTCTGACTAGTGTGAGATGAATGAGCAGGATAAAGAATTGTTTCTATGGCTGTGGTAGAAAAATGAAGTTCCAGTATTCTCAGATGCATTGTAATGATTGACCTTGTTCACATTATTACCATGTTCTAACAAAGTGTCCATTCTATCAAACATAATCCCAGGCCATTAAGTTTATTCCTAAGTTCAGTGACCTTAGTCTTTGGTTAGGGAAAGTACTGAGATATATTTCCTATTAAATTTTCAAGGAAGAATCACTTCAAATTTTTGAATAGCTAAGAAAAAAGAAAACTATTGCTTAATCTTCTCTTTGCATTAAACTTTTTCCAAACTCTGGAACTACTTATTTCCTTTCTTTGAATGTTAATACTTCCTTGGTATCATGTGATGTTTTAGAAAATGAGTTGAGAGCAAATATAGCTTACATAGCATGGGGGAGAATCTTTAAGCATCTCTGAATGACTGGTCCTTGCTGTTTACTTTTGTCTAAAGAAGGTACAGTTCAGATGAGAACTGACTTTTAGCAGTCAAACTGTAAGTCCTGACATGCAATGCAGGTGACAAATGATACATTGTTCTTTTGCAAACTACTGATTATCAGGTTATTTATTAAACAGCACACACTAGCAAAAGCTGATTAATATATTCTAGAGACTCCATTTGGTGCAGCTGAAAGATCATTCTACTGAGAGAACCAGAAACCAAAGTTGCATGCTAAATTTTGCCATCCCTGAATATGGCAAACCCAGGCCAAAAAGTTAACTTCTGTGAGTCTTGTCCTTCATATGTAAAACAGGAAAATTATTCCTGACCTGATAAATTCACAGGGTTAGGTGTGAATAATGAATAAAAATGTGTTTTGAATGTACTGAAATAACACACAACTGTTGGTGTTAATGTTATTCAGTATCAATATCTTCCCTTAAGCATTTCTGCCTTTAGCTTTTATGTCAAATATAAAGGATTCAGAAACTCCTTGATTTCACTATATGTTGATCAGGGGTAAGAAGGCTGTAACAGACACAACCAAGCTAGATAAAGGCAATAATAAGGTCACCTGGCTAAGTCCAGGATCCAGTTAGAAACTCAGAAAACCCTAATTAGGGTAGTAAAAATGAGACTTTTCTGCTTTATCCACTATAGCAAAACCTAAGATACAGAATATCAGAAAGGAGGACAACACTTAAAAACCAGGATAATAAGAAGCTGTATTTGCAATAATTTATTATATAACAGGCCCTTTATAAGCATTTTACATGCATTTCTACTACTTTATGCAAATTCACACAACTCTTTGAGGGTTATTCTCTGTTTATACCCATTTTGAAGAAGAAATTGAGGCACAGAAATATTAGGCTGCTTGTTCAAGGTCATAAGGCAAGGAAGGAACAGAACTGGGCTTCCAGCCCAAATAATATGGCTAGAGTCTGTAGTCTTTAGACTGAAACAGTAAGTGCATGGCCCTACTGCTTTTTGTAGCATTATTCACAGTAACCAAGGTATGGAATCAAGCTGAATGTTCCCAAATGGATGAATAAGTCAATAATATGTGGTAATATACACAATAGAATTCTCTACGGTTGTAAAAATAGGGAAATCCCATCATGTGCAACAACATAGATGGAAATGAAAAACATTAAGTGAAATAAGCCAGGCATAGAAAGGCAAGTACTCCATGATCTCACTCATATGTAGATTCTAAAACACTGATCACATAATAGAAGCAAAAAGTAGAAAAGAGTTTTATCAGGGACACAAGTAGATAAATGTGGAAGGTAAGGAAGGTTTTGGTGAAGGGGTACAAAATTTCAGTTAAATAGGAGGAAAAAGTTCAGAGATCAAATGTACAACATGATGACTACACTTAATAGCAACATATTGTATTCTTGATTCATGAAAAAAAAAACACACACATAAACATTGTCCTGAGAGTAATTTGCAAAGATTTCATTTTCATAATATAAATATTTAAATGCAATCAGCAGGAAATTCCATTATTTGTAACTGCATGAATAAAACTAGAGGACATCATGTTAAGAGAAATGAGCCAGGGACAGAAAGACAAATGCTTTAGGAGCCCACTTGGTTGTGCAATCTAAAAAAGTTAACCTCATAGAAGCAGAGAATACAATGGTGGTTACCAGAGTCTGGGATAGAATAGGGTAGGTTGGGGGGTTATTAATCAAGAGTACAAAATTTCAATTCAAGAGATGTAATGTATAACACAGTGACTTATAGTTAAAAATGTATTGCATTCTTGAAAAATGCTAAGTAGATGTCAAATTGTAAAACCTCTTGACTTCATAATAATAAAAGAAAAATTGATAATAAATTAATGTAAAACTGTCTATTTCTTGTTAAGAAAACTTACTGGTGCACACCTGTAATCCCAGGGACTCAAGGTCAGCTTCAGCAATTTAGTGAGACCCAGTTTTAAAATAAAAAATAAAAATGGCTGGGGGTGTGGCTCAGTGACTCAAAGCACCCCCTTAGATTCAATCCTAATACCAAAAAGAAAAAAAAAAGAAAGGAAAAAAAAACCTTTTTTATTGACGCTCATAAAAGATGAAGGGAAACGGAAAATGTTAACTTGATAAATTATTGTTATTTGAGCCAGTAATTTCCTATTGGTAATTTATTCTACTTGAAATACATACAAATCAGATATGTAAACAATATTTATGAATATGTTTACTAGAAATTGTTCGTAAAAAACTTTAAAATGGCAAAATCCACTTCCAAAAATTAAAAAGCAGGTAAATAATGGCATATCAATGATTTGCATATGTGAAAAGATTTTAGCAACATGGGAAACAATACAATTTTTTAAAATAGACCAGAACTTCAACTACAGTATAATCCTAAAACTGATATTTATTTCTAAAATCAATGTTGGAAGGAAATAAACTGAATTATTACCCCTGGCTGTTTATGTGTGGTAGAATCATGGGCCATGTTTAATTGTTTTTGATCTAATTTTCTATAAGTACAAAAATAGTTGAATCTAAACAAAGAGATGTTTTCTTTGTTTTTCAGATACATGTATGTGTGTGCTTAAGTTTAAATATAGCAACAACAACTAGTGAAAGAATATAAATGAGATCACCTTTTAATAGCTCCCTCTACCAAGGATCAAGTCAACTAAGCAAGCCATAGTCATTCTTCAGCCCTCATTGGGCTAAGGGTGTTGCTTAGCATACAAGGGGCCCTGGGCTCAATTCTTCGAACAAAACAAGAAAAATTCTTCATCATTTTGCCAAATAAAGAGGAATATTATTGTGGGAGGGTTGAGGTGATTCTTTAAACATTACTGAGATTAAAACTAACTGCCTATATTAGGAATTACTTCTGTCTTTAATATAGGCATTATCCTACAAAGTTATAAAACAAATTTTAAAATAGTTGTGGGTTTTCACATAGGGATGCACTAATTGAATAACTCTTTGCAAATATATACCTATGGATATATATTTATTTGTTGTTAATTTTTCAATCCTTTTGAATACTAGTTTACCTCTGCCAATAGGTTTTCACAAGTTAATAGAATAATTCTTCATGAAAATGTATCTTATTTCAACAAAAGCAATACACATTACATTCATTCTGTCCATTAATATGTATGTGACCTATTTTTATGCTTATTTACATTTATTGCAAGACTGGGCAACATGAATTGAGAGTTTTATTGTGCTCACTCTTTGATTTTTTTTTTTGTGCCAAAAGATACAGAACATGTTGCCATGTATTTTCTTTTTATTTTGAAGAAATTATGATCCTTTCATGAGAAAAATTTCCTTTTGGGAACATTGGCTAACTATTTGCAAAATTTTTCAGTTGGTTTATTTTATATGATAAATGTTGTACGTTAACATGTTGTATTGGAAAGATCACATATTTTAAATAATGAGGATAGTGTGAACATTAAGTATTTGATCATAGACTTTTAAAGGTTCATATTAGATGTCTTCCATGTTTATTAATATACTTGTTTAAATCTGAAAAAGTAAAATTTACTTCTGTGTTTTCTTATTAAAATTGCTTTTAGCTTTTATATATATAATATATTTAATTATTAAAACATAAAAATTATGCTTAAATTGAGGATCAGATTAGTCTCCATAAATACATTATCACTAAAGGGTCTTGATAAACTTGAACTATTTTCTGGACATTACAATCACAGAATTTTATAAAATAACCTAGTTAGTGAACTCAAAATCAAAACCAAAGGGAAGTTATTTTCAATATATGCATAATTTCAATCCAAGTAATAACATATTAAAATAACATGCTGATGTTATACATTTAGCTTTTTCTTTCTAATCTGAGGCCACATTATCTAAAATTACACCCTTCATTACTCTCCATTCTCCTTTTCTTCTTTACTTTTCTCATCACTCATCATTATCATATTTTTAAATTTATATCTATTTTTTTATTGTGAGGTTTGTAAAGACAAGTCTTTTTCTACTTTCCTTACTGTTGTCTGTTTAGTGCCTATAATGATATCTTCATATACTACCCACTCAACAATTTTCTGTGGTTATTAAAAAATGAGAGTAACAATGTATCATAATTAACACTTACTGAGTCCATTAAATGCCAAGAACAGATTAAACAACTTTTAAACAACTTACATTCATTACCTCATTTATTCTTCCCATCATCTTTATATGGTTGGAATTAGGCACAGGGTAAATAAATCTCACGTTAATACCCAAACTTTAGGCTTTTATCCTCTCCTCCTTATATACCTTATACTTCCCTTCATTGTCCATGAATATCTTTTTCCCAGATATTTTTGCTTTAGCAAATATTTATTTACAACTATTCCCAAGAATGGATTTATTTGGCCAAAAATATTTATCAATTATATTAGATTCAATCAGAAAGCAGAACCATTTCCTAGGTATATGTATATATCTTCGTGTATCCTAATTTTATCTAATGACCTTTTTGTCTGCATATCTTCTGCCTATAACTCTTTAATTTCTTACTCTGATTCTGAAATTGGTCATGTGACTTCTCCAGTGAGATAGTAGCAAATTTTTATACAAGCAGTATCCCCATGTAATTATGTACATATTTCCATTTTTTCTTTATTCCATGTTAGTTTTAATTTGCAACCATTATAAATTCCCTGTTTTTAATATCATTTGAGTCAAAAGTACACATCTCTATAAATGACCACAAACTGAGCACACTTGTATGACCAGCCCACAAATTAAGAAATGTAATATTTCTGATACTTCAAAATACAACCTCATCCTTTTTTTATC
Organism: Ictidomys tridecemlineatus; assembly: GCF_052094955.1. Lineage (NCBI taxonomy): Eukaryota > Metazoa > Chordata > Mammalia > Rodentia > Sciuridae > Ictidomys > Ictidomys tridecemlineatus. Next base: position 180,488,022 of record NC_135478.1, on the reverse strand, counting down.
CCACAACAAACTAAACAGCTTTCCCTATTTTGTACAAAGAAACCAAATGATATGTACTTTTATGCTTCTTTTGTTTATCATTTAGTTTCTAAAATTCATCTTTGTCATTTTATTGAAAAAAAAATTCTGTACCTATAGCACTACCATGAACATTACAGTACCTTTTTTTTGGTGGGGGAGGGGGCAGAGGTTGACTCAATTGAAATTTCTGGAATACAGAGAATACTTATGCTTAACTTTAGTAGATATTTCCAAAGAGTTTTCTAAAGTAGTTAACTTACACTCCCTCCAGCAGACTACGATAATTCTAATACAGTACATCCTCATGAACAGATTCTCTAGACTTTTTCATTTTAGCTTTTCTGATACATTTGTAGTGTTATCTACTTATAGTGGTAATTTGAAGATTTTATAATCAATGTTGTTGAACACCTTTTCATATTTATTTTCTGTTTGAGTATGCGTGTCCTCTTCTATAAAGTTATAAATTTTTTTTCCCATTTTCTTTGGAGTAGTTGGTGTCTTTCTTAATAACTTTTACTACTCCTTAACATATTCTGCATTCAAGTTCCTTGCATGTGTGTTGTAAGTATCTACTACTGTGTGGCTTGCCTCATTGCTCCCCTATCAGTAATTTTTGAATTGCAGTATGTTAGTCAGCTTTTCATTACTATGACCCAAATACCTGACTAGAACATTTTAGAGAAGGAAATGTTTATTTTGGCTAACAGTTCCAGAGGTTTTGTCCATGGTCAGGCAAGTCCATTTCTTTGGGACTAAGGTAAGACAGCAGATCATGGCAGAAGGATGTGGTGAAGAAGGACAGCTCCATTCATGGGATCAGGAAGCAGAGAGTTAGAGAAACCAGAAAGGCACCATAGGGAAGATGAACTCTTCTAGGACATGCCTGTGGTCAGTCTCCTTCAGCTGTGCCCTATCTATTTACACTTACCATCCAGTCAGTTCATCCAAACTAGGATGGACTTATTAGGTTACAGCTGTCATAATCCAATCACTTCACATCCAAACATTTCTGCATTAACATAGGATCTTTTGAGGGACACCTCATCAAAACCAGAACAATGAGAGATTCTCTGTTATAATTTTTTAATTGCTATAAGATTCATGTGTGTGCTTATGTATGTATATGTTATGTTTAAGAAATTTATGCCTAACCCCTGCCTACAGAACTTTCTTATGGTTTCCTTTGAAAATATTTATTACTTTACATATTATCTTAGATCTATGGTCAAAAATGAATGTTTTTTCTATGTCATAAAAGGGATGAATCAATATTTTATTTGCATATAAAATTGACTCCATATGATTTGTTTAAATAGTCTACAACTCACAGTTAATAACTTTTACTACTTAATAACTTTTACTTAACTTTAGTAGATATTCCCAAATAATTTCCAAAGTAGTTTACTATCTCCTTTATCATACATCAAATGTGTATAGGTCTGTTCTAGACTCTGTTGTGTTCCAATGGCCTATTTTTTCATCTTGTACCAATATCTACTAATTTATTATTATAGTAATTTGATAATACACATCAATAATAGAAGTTCTCTAGCTTTATTTAATCCTATTTTATATTGCAAGAATGCCTTGGATATATGTGGACTTTAAAATTCCATGTATATTTTATACTCAGCATGCCAATTATCAATATAAACATACCCAATCATTCATATGCTTATCTTTCTACTAGGATTTTGATTGTGGTTGTATTATGATTTACATCAATTTGAGAATTTGATCCTTATGAAAGTGGATCTTCCAGTTGACAAATATTTTACATACTTTCATTTATTTAGGTCCTATTTAACTTACTTTTCTTATTATTTTGTAGTAGAGGCCTTGCATTTCTCTTGCTCGTCATATTTCTAGCCATTTGCTAGTTATTATAAATGGTATGTTTTTAAAGTTTCACTTTTATGTTTTCATTGCTTCTATATGGAAATATAATTAATGTTGTATGTTGATGTTGATTTTAAAAAATTTTCCAAACTTATTTGTTAATTCTAATGGTATATATATATTTGTATATAGATATACTATATCTATATATAGTATAATAATATATCTATATTTGTTAATTCTAATAGTATATAATATTATATTATGAAAAGAATTTTATAAATTCTTTTTATAATATGGAGACTATGGCAGGAGGATCCCAAGTTCAAGGCCAGCCTGGGCAACTGAGCAAGTCCCTCAGCAACTTAGTCAGACCCTGTTTCAAAATTTTATATATAATTTTATATATATAATATATATATATATATATATATATATATATAATTATATACACACACACACACAATGGACTGGGATGGAGCTCAGGGGTAAAGCAATCCTATGTTCAATCACCATTACCCGCCCCCCCAAAAGAATACATATTGAAAGTTTTTATGCTTTTTCCACCTAATCCATTGATAGTTTCTTAACCCTTTTGTGATTAGATAAATTAATTTGGATTCTTGCATATTTATTACCTTTCCACTATTATAGGACTTCAATGTTGTATTGAATTATTGTTGTTGCCAATATTTTATTTATACTTTCATATTTATATTCATAATTATGGTTTTCTAGCTTCCTCTAAATATAGTATATAATCTTAATGATATATTGTCTTGCAATAACTAAGGTATGTTCTGAATTATTATTTATGCTTTTTTGAAGTACTTAGTGCTTAAGGCAGAGTGTTTGATACTTAGGGCAGAATGCTTAATGCTGAGGGCACAAAAATATTATGTATTCTGAAACCAATATAAAATATGTTTCAGAGGTGCCTAGCTAGCCCAGTTGATAGATCATAAATCTCTTAAAATGCATCTCAGAATTTTAAAATATTATATTTTCTTTATATAAATTTCTATTGCATAAAAAATGTTCAACTAAAGATAAGGCTTTTATAAAAACTTCAAAAGTTAGGACAATAGATATGGATTTGATACCTTACAAACGTTTTATATTTACCATTCTCAAAATTCTATACATGTGGAATTTGTTCCCATGGAAAATGTTATCATTTCTTAGTCATAGACTGGCAACTGATTTAATATGATCAAGCTTCAATTTCCTCATCTATAAACCTTTTATAACAATACTATCTCTAATTGTCTCACTAGATAACTATGAAAATGAAATAAGATAATGCATGTGAAATTGCTTCATAAACCACTAAGACCATAAAGTGCTGCAAGATGCTTTGGATATCTGGTATTGACCATAAAATTTCAATATATGCCTTTGTGATTTGCCTACAATCTAAGAGATGAAAAAGAAAAGAGAAATAAAATGCTGTAATGTAGTGTTGACATATTATTGAAGGCTTAATGTCTGGATAAATATAGCTCTCTTCCCTCCTCTCTTCTTCCTGGTATCAACATCTACATCTATGAGCTATCTCTTAGACCTCTCAATTCATTGCATTTCTCACTTAAAATACTCATGTCATGTATCCCATTTATTTTAATAATAACTGTACACCTTCCAAAGTTTCAGATTCAAGCATCCTAAACTCTTGACTAACACTCCACCTTTCAAATTTATTCCTTCTGGCACAACAACAATCCTTCAACTTTATAATGTCCTCGAACAAACCAAGACACAAACCTTTTCCTATTCATCCACTCCATTCTTCTTTGCTTTAGATTTCATTGCCTATCATTAAAAGCATTGCTCTGCAAATACCTGGCACTTTCTTTTCTCTATTTCCTTCTATTACCAATGTTCAGAAAATAGAAAGAGATGTTCTATATATATATATTCAATTCTTATGTGAGTGCCCATCTTCAACCTCAGAAGGATTTGTTTAAAAGAGGCTAAAGAGAGGCCAGATATTGAGTACAGAACTTTCTTGCACAAAACTACTGCAGTGCTACAGGTTTCTACAGGTTAAACCTTGTAGAGGAGGGTTTCTCCCTTCATGTGAGACTGGTACATAAGAATCCAATAGTCCATTAAAAGAACCATGCAACATAACCAAGCAGTAATTACCCTCAATGCAAGGATAGTTCCACATCCACAAATCAGTGAATGTGATACACTGAATTAACAGAATGAAGGATTACAATACTATGAGCATCTCAGCGGATGCAGAAAAAAGTATCTGACAAAATTCAAAATCATGAATACCTAATTTGATATAATTATATACCTACTTTGATATTACTTATCAAAGTAGGTATATAAAGCTACTTAAATTAATAAAGGACATGTAAAAAGCCGATAGCATCATACTCAATGGTGAAAAGCTAAAAGTTCAGGAAAAAGACAGAATGTCAACTAAAGATAGTTCTGTTCAACAGAGAATATTTTCATCCCCCTGTACCAATTAGCAATAAATCTCCATGACCCTTCCTTTAGCCCTGGGTGACCACTAATCTATTTGTTTCTATGTATTTGCCTAATCTGGACATTTCATAAAACTACAGTCATGCAATATGCAATCTTTTGTGATTTCCCCTCTTTCATGTAGCATAATGTTTTCAAGATTTACTCATGTAATAGCATGTATCATTACTCATTCCTTCTTTGTTGCCAAATAATACTTCATTGTATGGATAAGCTAAATTTGTTATCCATTTGTCAGATGATGTTCATTGGATTGCTTCTACTTTTTACCAATTATTAATAATGGCACCATGAACATTCATGTAAAAGCTTTGTCTGAACTTAAATTTTATTTTGTATATAGATATAAAACATCTATCTATATGAATATATTTATATACATACATATCTGTGTGTGCATGAATATATATATATATATATATATATATATATATATATATATATATATATCATTCCTGGGTTACATAGTAACTGTATGTTTAACATTTTGAGAAACTTCCTACAAAGTAAGAAATTTCCTTTTTTATCCTTGTCAAAATTTGTTTTGTGTCATTTTCATGTCATTCATATTTGTAACAGTGGTACCCCAGTAGTAATGAACATACTTTGTATCCAGATTGTGATTTCTATACATTATTCTCCAAAAAAAGGAAATGGTCTCCTTACAGAAATCATTGGTTCTGGGGTTCTAGCAGAAAAAAATATGAGATTAGCTTAGAAAATCTTGGATTACAAAATTATAAGGGAATATTAAAAAAATAAAATATAAGCAATATCAAATCTGAACAGGATCCATCTTGAAAGAGCTCCCACTGGCCAAATGAGAAAATTTTGAGCAGCAAAATAAATGTTGATAAGGCTGGATTATTACCTAAGTTTTAAAATGTTCAAATTGATATTATTATCCTGTGTCCAAACTGAATAAATATCTGAGTTAAAAAAAAAGGGAGGAGAAAAGATAACTCTACCTTGAAGAAAAATTCCAGTTAATAAAAGGAGAAGGAATGAGGAAAGTAGGAAATCACTATTAGAACAGCACAGTAATGATTATTTCAGACAATATTCTGTTATTGATGCTAAAATTAATGGATAAATGTTAAGAAGAAACTTCTATCTGTACACTGTCACAGTTTCTTTCTCCTAAAATTATTTATTTATCAGTTTTATGTGCACAATTTCAACGTATCTCTTGCTAAGTAAATATGGATCAGTTATACAGGGAACAATGATAACTTTACAGTGGAGAAAACTAGAATAAACCATATCAACCAAAGGAGCAAGGTTAACTCACAAGTACTAAGACATATTTCTGCATATCACTACATACATATAAGACACATATTCCTGGTATGGTGCAATGATAATAGCATATTATCGGGTGCATGATCTTTCCAAAATTGCATAATTTATCAAGAGAAAAGTGAGTAATACTTCACAAAATAACTGACCATCACCATTCAAATCTTTAAAGTGGTAAAAGCTGAAGAGAGTGTGAATAACTGTCTCAGATTAAAGAAACTATAGGGAGCATGAGAACTAAAGGCAATGTGGGATCTGGAATTGACACTGGGGTGCAGAAAGGACACAAGAGGGAAAGCTGTGGAGGTCTGAAGGTCAGTAGTTGACTTGATGTTAATTTACTAGTTTTGGTCATTTTACTCACAATGGTTTTATTGGGTATGAACATTAGAGGAAGATGGGGGAAGGCCTCTGGGAGTTTTCTGTGCTATTTTTACAATGTTTCTATATGTCTAAATTTATCTCAAATTAAAAACACATTAGAGGAAACAACAAAAGAACAAACAACTGCATTCAAAACTATCAAAGAATTGAAATAGACATTTCTCCAAAGAAAATATGTGAATAGCTAATGAGCACATGAAAAATGACTGTTAGGAATGCACAAATCCAAACTACAATGAGATACACCCTATACCCATCCACATGGGTACTGCTGTGGTTGGAATGTCTGCACCAATCTGGTCTTGAAATTGAATATCCATTATGAGATATTAAATCTCTAGTGGGACCAGGGAGGCCCATTAGAAGGTGATTGGGTCATGTCTGGGGCTCTTCTTTCCTGAATGGACTAATGGAATCTAGCACTAACAGATTAGCAGATCAATGGGTTTTCTATCACAGGAGAGGCTTTGATGTCAAAGCAAGTTCTCTTTGGCTTGCCTGTGATGTGTTAAGCCCCTTGTGGCCCAGCAGTAGAGCCTCAACAGATGTCAAGCAGATGCTGGTTCCAGGATCTTGGACTTCCAAAACTATGAGTTAAATAAACATATTTCCTTTATATCATATAAATAACACTTATATCATAAGAAACCAAAGATAGCTACTATTTTAAAACAATACAAAAACAACAAAACAAAACAAAACAAAATCAGTGGGGCTGGAGATGTAGCTTAGTGGTAGAACACATGCCTAGCATGTATGAGCCCCGGAACTCAATTCTCAGTGGCCCCACCCAGGGCTCAAAAAAGAAAAAATCAAAAACAAAAACAGCAAATAAGACATGTTGGCAAGGATGTATAGAAACAGTGAACCTTAGGCACACTATGGTTGGGAATGTAGAATAGTAAAGTTGCTGTGGAAAATAGGGTAGATTTAAAAAATTAAAATAGAATTCTATATTATCCAGAAATTCCACTCATGGCTATGCACTCAAAACACTGAAAGATAGCTGGGCATGGAGTTGGACACCTGTAATCCAAGTGGCTCAGGAGGCTAAAGCAGGAGGATTGTAAGTTCAAAGCAAGCCTCACCAAGTTAGTGAAGCCTTAAACAACTTGGTGAAAACCTTTCTCAAAATAAAAAATGAAAAGAGCTGAGGACATGGCTCAATGGATTATATATATCCATTGCATATATATATGTGCACACACACTATATATGTATTTATACACTATATATACACACACATATAGTATATATATATATTCAATATATATACATTTTCTCTCTATATATATACACACACACACATACATATATATATGTATGTGTGTGTGTGTGTTCATTGGTAGATGAATGGATAAGCAAAATATGGTAATAAGTACCATGGGGTATTTTCAGTCTTAACTAGAAGGGGAATTCTAACACATGCAACACCATGAACAAACCTGGAGAACATTATGCTAAGTGCAATAAGCAATCCAAAAAGAGAATAAACATGATTTCACTTATCTGAGGTTCTTAGAGGAGACAAAATCATAGAGAAAGTGGAATGGTGGTTGACAGAGTGGGAGCAGATGGAATGAGGAGAGATGTTTAATTGGCACCGAGAAGTTTCAGTTACACAGGAAGAAGAGCTCTGGAGATGGAAGATAGTGCAAATTGCACTACAATATGAATGTGCTTAGCACAACTGAAATGTATGCTTAAAATTATTAAGATTAAAAATTTGATATTATGTGCATTTTAGCACTATAAAAGTAATTGGAAAAGAATGTTAAGGGAAAAATTATGAAGAAGGGTAGATATTTGTGAATCAGATTACAGGTGTATTTAGAAGTTTAAACTGTTAACTTCCATAAAATATTTATATAGTTGTGTGGTTAACTGGTTTCCAAACTTTCTGACAGAGGTTGTATAGTAGAAAAAATATTTATATTTGATCCAATATGTACATGTATGTGTGTAGGAAAAACATTTATATTTGATCCAAGATGTATATGTATGTGTGTATGTGTGTGTGTAACTAAAATTAAAATTCCATAAAACAAAACTTGACCTTATTATCCACTTTTAAATTATCATTTTTCTTTCCTTGGTTCCCTCCCTGCTTTTCTCTTCCATGTGTCCTATTTCTCTTAATTTCTCCTATCCTCCCTTCCTCCTTTCCTTGCAATGCTATTAACGACCCAATGAAGAGATTTCATGATCTACTGAAGGGCTTCCTAAAACCACTAATGTATCTCTATCCAAAAATTGAAAGACAAAATTTGACTCATCCAGAGGGTCAACATCTACAACTTGTGACCTGTTTTATAAAATTTTCATTTCCTCAAAACCCTTCTATCCAGATTGAACATCAGATACCACAATTTTTATTACAGGTACTTTAGAGTAGAGCTCTGCTTCAATAATAATTACCCCATCAGAAAGCTTCAATTTATAAAGCATTTAGTTACTTAGTGCTCATGACGTAAATGTCACAGTTCAAGTACTTGATGGAGAAAAATATTAAATGAAGTGCACTTGTTTTGAAGATAATTTCATTTAACATCTCTAAAGCAGGGCATAATTAAGTTACTCTGTCATACAAAATGATGGAGGCTTTAAATAAGTAACAGCTGGTTACCCCAATGATGGAGCAACTGCAGGGAAGCCCTTGGCAAGGACAGCTGTGCAAACTCAGCCTACTTGGTATGCTAATAGACTTCCATTATGACTAAGGAAATAGCTGCAATGGAATGACATCTAAGGATGTAAACAATCAAACAAGTGCTTATAGCCCTTAGCATGAATTTCAACAAATTAATATGAACAAATATTAAAAATAAGTACTTATTTTTCATTCCTGTGGTCAAATGCATTTCTTATGTCCAGATAAAGTTAGTATCACAATGGGGCAATGAGCACATTAGTAAGAAAGTGCCCTTACTGTTCAGTGTAGCTATTACTTACAGGCCAAACAAGAAATTAAGCTCAACTTACTCAACTTATTCATTCAACTTATTCATTCAATTAACATAGTGATTTTTTAAAAAGTTAGGCGAGATAATTATAACAAAAAAAATGTGTTTTTTTTCCCTTAAAATCTCTTGCACAGATTTCCATGACATCCAATTTGAAGGAATGACCTTAAGATACTAAATTGAGCCTTTTTGAAACAAATGCGCAATAAAAAACATTAAATAATCTGTACGTTTTTGGAAAACTAAGGCTGTGATTACATGGATCTATTGTTGAATGCTATTGTTGAAAATTTTATTGTGATTTGATCTTCATGTCAATAAAGAAAAAAAGTAAATTTGATTCATACAGAGCTTTGTTTGTCAAAAATTATTCTAAAGTTGTCTTGATGATCTTTTCAACTTGAAATCACTTTGAAGGTGGTTACCTAATTCTTCTAATTTGTATTTTTGTTATATTAGGTATTAAGAAAGCAAAATTAAATAAGCATTTTTTTAAAGAGAGAGAGAGAGAGAATTTTAATATTTATTTATTTTTATTTTAGTTTTCAGCGGACACAACATCTTTGTTTGTATGTGGTGCTGAGGATCGCCCGGCCGCCAAGAGTAACTCTGATATGTGAAAGGATGAGAGCTATCTGGGAAAGAAAGCCAGGGAAACTACATAGGACTGTGTATGAAATGTCCAAGAATGTTAAAGTGCTTTGTTTTCAAGGGAATTCAAGCAGAAAGTAAAACCTAGCCTATAACAGTACAGAGTGGGTAAAAGGGATTTAACATTGAAGACTCAGAAATTCTCAGTGGTTATACCCTTGGCCAGATCTACAGTTAAATTTTGGCCTCAAGAACACTTTGCCATCTGTCAAATTTCTGTTCATGTGAGTGAGGTCTGCTGATACTTCTCATATTTGAAATTAACCCTGAAGAATTTAAATGAACTTATTAATGAATTCATTTAAGATAATATTATTAAGAAGAGGTTTTTTGTTTGGGTTTTTTTTTTTTTTACATTTTTGGAAATAGTTTTCCATTCCTGGTTTAATAGAGGATAACTGGATTCTTTCTTCCAGATTCAATATGCAATTCATTTTGGTTGAAGTATATAATGAAAACCAAGCTTCACATAATTAATGTGGTTGGAATATGGGAGAGTATTTTAATAACCTTTTCTGATAATTGTATTCTTGATACTATCCCATTATTATACTGTAATAGCCCTTAAAGTTTAGATGCAATACTAAATTCAAAACAATATAAATGACCTTTCCATACACTGTTAGATTACAAGCCGTTTTGTACTTGGGACAGATATCATCTAGGCATCTATGTATTCATGATAATTTTGCAACATCATGCATTTATCATCTGGTAAATACTGATTCACTGAGCTATATGTTTTTATGTTAACATATTTCATTATATAATATCAAAAATATTATATTTGTTAATATCTCCACTGATCTCATCAGATAAGCCTTTAACAAATGAAAGGCTATCATGGGCAGGGTAGTGATGTAAGTTTTCCAAAAATCTACTTATTATTTGAAAGCTCAAGTTTCATCATTGGCAACAAATGCCATCAGTTATTTTCCTGAAAGTGACTCCATTCATTTCCAAGGAAATATCTGCCATATACTCAAGTTTGAATAACCCTAATTTATCTGTCAGTCATTCCTAAAAATGTCATCCTGAAAAAAAAGCAACTGGTTTACAGCTCACACTCAAGAGATTTCCCTTGAAACAACCATCACGTTTGGGTAAGAAGGAAAAATGCTTCTTTTTCACATAGAAATCTGATAAATTAGACTTAGTAATGTTAATAATTCTGACTGCTTTATCAATAGCACTCAAGTGAAACTGGATTGTTTAAAACACTCTAATTGCATGGTAGTGAAAAATACAATGACTAACAGCACAATTTTGGTGTTAAGTGTTTCGATTCATGTTAACATACCAGCAATTTTCCAAAACAACATTTATACCAATAGTGTAAACGTCAATTCAGTGGAAAAGACAAATGATATCTTAGTATAATTAGAAAAATATTTTTTACTTTACAGTTCCCTAAAATGTCTTTGAGTATCCCTAGATATCCAGTTTTATCACCATTCCACATCTCTGAAATGTTTACTATATTATTGAATTAGGCAACTGATTATATACTATTTATGATTTTACTTTGGAAATTAGAATTGTTTCTAAAAATTAGATTGTCAGGTCTTCATGGAAAAGGATTGTCTTATAGTTCTTCTGGTCTTACTGTAATGTTTTTCAGAGTTTAGCATCTAATAATGATGATTATTAATACTAACTTGAATTTTATAAATGTTAGTATTTTTGGAGTAGGTCACATCATACACCATGCTTCTATGTATGTAAATACCTTTATAGAGAAAACATTTTAATCTAACAAATCATTTTGTAATATTGATATTTATATAGAAATGGCTCACACAATTGTAAAGGCTGAGAATACCCACTATGTGCCATCTGGAAACTGGGGAATGCAGAAAGCCACAGACAATGGAGGAATTCTCAGTCTGAGGCCAAACACCTGAGAATTGGGTGCTGGGGTGAAACACTGATGGGTGAGACTAGCATATACCAAAGTCCCTTGAGTCTGGAGAGGTCATTTGTGAGGGCAGGAGAAAAGGTTGTTCTAGATCAAGAAGAAACAAAGAGAGAATTTGCCCTTTGTTTGCCAAATTGGTGAGGGCAATGGACTTTATTCCATCTAAGGATTCAAATGCTGGCTGTTTTAGAAGCACCTTCACAAAAACACTCAGAAGTCATGTTTCCCAGCCATGTAGGCATCTCTTAGTCCAGTCAAATTGACACATATGTAACTTTTAGAAAATGAAGGAGGCACTGTTTGAAGATAAAACTTTAAAAAAGGAGAAAGAGAAGTCTTCAGATTTTTATGAGGTCTTTCAGTGTGGTGCTCTTATAAATTCATAGCATCTCTGCAGAGTCATATTATTTGCTAGGTTTTCAGAGTCAAACTGCTAATTCTGGATCATAATGTCTCTTTGTGTAAAATGGTTACATATGAAATACATGCACAGGATATTTACCTATATGCAAGTCATTCTCTAAGTATTGTGTTCTGGTTATTTGAATTGAATTCTCAAAGATGCCTCAACTGTGTGTCTAAAGTCCCCCTAAGTTTATGCTGCTGTTGTCATCTTAAAACTGATGTTGGTTTAGTGTGTAAAGTCTCAGGGCAATAGTTATAGTAAATTACTGCAATTGAGCATTGTTTTTTTTTTTTTTTTGGTAAAAGGCTGATTTTTAATTTTTTTTAAATTTCTTAAAAGATTCCTTATTTAAATATCACACCAAGGGAGCATTTTGCTATTATAGGTATGAAGACTCAGATTAGTTTTGTGGCTGCTTTAAATCCATTTGGTTCTCTAAGCACACACTATGTGGAGACTTGAATGTAGATTTTGTATCTCCTAGTTTTCTTTCCATTTTACATAACTGTAGTTTGCATATGCTGAAAATTGTACATTGCTTTATAAATTGATAGTCTTTATCAAATCTAAGCACATCTTTGATATGTACTGATTATTCAAATAGATACATGTAGACATAGATATATTGATATTGATGCAGATATGTCCTATTATATCTGTTTCTGTGGGAAGCTAATATATCACCCTTACCAATATGTGCATCCTGTTTAATTCCTCTTTCTCCCCTGTTCAAGTTCCCTAACGTGACCACCATCTTTACTTCAGCCAAATTCCTGTGTAATGGCACTGTCCCACATGTTAACCATGACTCTCTTGAAAATAGTAGCAGGATTCTGTTGAATAAAGTCTGAGAGGTCTTTGGCAGTCAAAAATTACAACATCTTTACAAAAAAGGAATATATATATATATATATATATATATATATATATATATATATATATATATATACTTAAAAAGGAATTAGAAGAAAGAAATCTTTACAGAATACTAGATATGCGCTGTGGACAAATCCTGTAGCCTCCTATTATTCAATATATGAATAATAGGGGAAGTAGTCGGTACATTTTCAGATACCTTAGAAGAGTGAAGTCTCTGAGGACTACAGTCTACCCTTACATACTTCCTGTAATTACTCAGTTATGCTCCCTCCCTCTTCCTTCTAGAATCCTCACCCAAACACACAACTGGCACTCAAGTCTTCATCTCAGACTTCTAGATTTCAGAAAAACTCAAACTCAGACAATTACCACTTTTTATGGAGCACTCACGACATAATGTAGACTCTTTGAATAGATAATCTATGGTTCTAGAATAATCCTGCTGGATCTCCATTTTAGGAATAAGGGAAGGGTAATTTAGAGAAGTAACTAATGTGTCCAAGACCAAATACCTAGTTTAAGATATGAGTCAATTTTGAACTACTCCACTCCAATATTATACTATTTCTACCTTTATGCCATGATAATTATTTCAATAATTGCAAACAAGAGTTGAATATCTCCTCTATGCTTTGTCTTTGGAAATAATATTTCAAATCATTTGAGGAGGTTCCTGAGAAACTTCTGAGGTTGAAGTTTCTCACCAAACTGGCTTATCTTGAGATTTCAAAAGCAAGCACTATTCCACAAAAAGTAGTATCATCTTAAGAATTTCACAAAGTTATACTATTTCACAGAAACACAATCTCCCTCTTATAGACCCTAGACAATTTACACAATGTAGCCCTAGACAATTTACTCAACATAGCCTATCTTCTTTTATTTTAATGAAATTTAGTCCAACATTGTTACAAATGTTCAAAAACTAAAACAGTATGTTTCTATTATCTTCATTTTACTGGCATTTACAATGAAATGGATATTTTTGTTTGTCATTTACATTTTCATAAAAAGTTTATGTGCTTCTTCAAGTAACTTCAGTTTAAGAAAAGGATTACTCACAAATTTAGAGTGCTTTCATTTTATAAGTATTTTAAATATAAATGTACAGAACTTCATCAAAGTTTCATCCTGTTAGAAGTCATGGTGCCTCGTACAAACAATGATGAACTAAAAAGAAAAGCATATGAATTTTCCTTTACTCCTTTCCTATAACTTCTGTGAACCTTCAACCAAATTATGTTTTCTTAGCCACCTTAGCCAGGTTTCTTATTTGTAAAATAAGGTTAACAATAGAAAAGCTTTTGAAAGAATAAAATGAGATCATAGTTGGACATAACTTTAACAATATAAGAAAATAATAAATTTGTAGGTGTGGACAGGATCTCACTATTTCCAGTCTAGCCTTCAATAAATTTCAGAAGACATTAATAATTCCTACAGATTTTATAGGTTTCTGCAAGATTTATTCTTTATTAGTTTGTTTGTCTTTTAGTATCAATGTCAAAATTGGGAATTTGACTTCAGAGAAGAATAATGAAAGGAGCAAACATTCCTCTCATTGTATAGTATTAATTATACTGAGTTTCCACAAGTCTTAACAATCCCATAATTATATATTTAGCATTTATGAAGAATTTTTTATGTACCAGGAATTGTGCTAAAAACCATATATTCATTATCTTATTTTAATTTCATCCTAGATAATTGTGAGTTGGGTCTTATTATTCACATAATTTATTAGTGAGAAAATTTGAGATATAAAGGGAGTATCTAACATGCTCAAGGCTAGTCACACAGTAAATGTTACAACTGGTCCCTATCCTAGGATTCCTGCCCCCTGAAGCTCTGTTCCTGATCCTCCATCTCATACCAGTTCTTTATTGATATGATTTGGTCATATCAACTATATTGTAATATAGAAATAAATAGATTTATTTTTATAAAATTAGACAACACATAATTATATTTTATTATGTTGAAAACACTGCCTTTATAGATAAAGGTATAGATAGCTTTATTTAAAAAGGTATTCTTTACACATAAAGTTCAAAATTAATCCTGTCCAGTGGACCTGTTTTTCTTGGTAAAGCTGATATACAATCAAAGAAGTAATATAAGCAGAGTTCACAAATGAATACATGATAAACCCATTTGAATATTTCCTGGAGAGCTTCTCCAAGTTCATTAAATTATTTTTTGCTAAGATAAATGGCAAACATAGAATGGGCACCAATATGTGTGGAGAGAAAAATGGCATCGGGGTGGTGGGTTGTTTATTGAATTTCCTGGAAATGATTATTGAAGACATTTTGTTTGTTTAGTTTCATTTCTCTTTCTTTTGGTAGGTGGGGTGAGGTGCTGGAATCGAAGTCAGGCCTCCTTCATGCCATGCAAGCACTTGACCACCAAGCTCTAACCCAGTCCCTGTTGTATAGTTTTATTTTGAGACAGGGTCTTGCTAAGTTGCTCTGGGTGGCCTTGAACTTGCAAGCCTCCTGTCCCAGCCTGCTGAGTAGTGCTTATTTGTTTTTATTAGAGAGTAGAGTAGATAAAATATTCTCATAGTAAAACTGTTCTAGGAAATTTCCTTTCCCTCTTTTTGGGTTAATGATCTTAATTAATTTTAATATGCTTCAGGAAGAAAATGGAGGTTAAAAAGGAACTAACCTTAAGCCACCAGGAATGATGTTCAAAATGCAGATGCAGAGCTCACAGCAGAAGAGACAGAGAGCAATGTCCAGATACAGAGCAGAGTGTCCCACAGTGTGAGAGATAACAGAACTAGAGGGGGGGAAGCAGAGCTGAGGAAGGGGCAGGGTGGGGTAGGAGTGCAGGGATGGGAGGATCATGAGGCAAAGAATATCTGGGCTCAAAGAAATTGAGTAAAGTTTCTCCCAAAGAAAGTAGCACATACCAAAGGTTAGCAGGAATGTGCTAAGAGAGTAATTATCATCTTTCCCTAAAGAACAGACTTTAGCACAAGATGGGTCCGAGCTGTTGGAAACTCCTGTGGCAGACTCTCTGTGAGAAGTAAATTAGCAGATGTGCAGTTGCACAGGCTCACAGCCTGCTGCTACCTTTTACTGAGGCAGCTTTACTGAGGACATCTGAGACTTTGCTCCATCAGTTACCAGACCCACGACCTTGATTGACTCCCTGACCTCTACCAGGTTGCTTCTTCTTTTTCTAAGTTGGGAAAATGAATGGCTGCCTTAGAGTTTTCTACTACCAACTCTATACAGATGTTCACCTAATCTATTTCCTGCCCAGACATCTCTTGTTTGTTTCCCAATGGAAGAGGGAGTGATTTAGCTGATCACTAAAATGAGGTGAAGACACAAAGGGAGTACCACTCAGCTCCTTCCAGGCTCTCTGTTTGGAACCAGCTGCTGTAGGAGACAAGTTCTTCTCCCTGCTGCTGCTGTCATATGAAATGGCTTCTGATGGCATGACTGGCAGGGGAAGTTTCAGCTCTGCAGAGCTGTATCCCCTATCCCCCATTCATAATGAGTCTCAAGAACTAGACTCTGGCTATTAGGGAAAGGGTGATGCATTGGGAAGCGAAAGTTTAGTTCTCAGATCCAAATTGGTTTTTCCAACACATATTTACTAGTAATGAAGATGGTGATTTTCTTTTTTTTATTTATAACCCTATTAATTTTGTAATCAGTTTAGAATCTACAGGGAGAGAAGAGATTACTGTGATTCCCATGCACTAACAAATCTTTTGATATAAGTAGTATAAGATGTCATCATTTTTAAAGAGGTAGTCTCACCATTTGTTCAAATAGGAGGACACACTACTTGTAATTATGTAAACTAAGCTACATCTCAAACAATCTTAGGGAACATTTGCAAACCACATGCAGCTAGCTTAATAGTCACTGTCAAACACTTGATTTCAATGACTTTTTAGGCCAACATTAATAGCCTTGTCATTGATCACATCATAAAATCTCAAGTCTTTGCATCTGTGATTATATTTTTACCTTTTTAAACAAGTAAAATATAAACCCATGGTACAAGAAAGCAGCGTGGTAATTGCTGCCAGGGCTTACTTAGATGAACACTTGGAAAGCCAATGCATTCATGATACTCTACATTGTTTTCTTTTAATTTCAAAAAAAGTAAAAAAAAAAAATACTCCAAGTCATTCAACATAAAACTTTTTACATTTGAATGCCACTATCATTGATAATAATACAGAATTTTGAATTGTGCTTTTATTGAAAACATATTGTTATTCTGCTGACTCAGGTTACTAAAATCATAAAACAAAATCTTTGAAGATATCCCAAATGCATTTCTTTTGAAGAAAACTGAATATTGGGAAATATTATATATTTGGTTAAAGTAGATGATTGTTGATGAAAAATATGCCTAAGTTCACAGCATAAATAATTTTCTTATGAGCATTTACAGCTGGCCATTTTATAATAAAAAACATTGAAAGTCAACTACATAAACAAGAAATGCAAACTTTATGTTATTAACTTTAATTTTTCAAGTGGATATGACTTGAAAAGTTAAAGTTAAAAATAAATACACTAATAAAATAAAATAAATAATATTAATAGAAACACTTGCAAATTTTGCTACAGCACTGCAGCAGAGGTTGTGGTCTAAGGCTCTAGAACACAAATTTGGATTAGTGTCTGTTCAGCAAACCTGAGTCAATTCTACCAGTCAAAGTCAAGGACTTGAGAGGAGGAACAAGGAAGACTCAGAACCTGTATCTTCTATTTTATACTTGAGGTCTAATAAGAGATATTATTTTGAAAAGAAATTTTTGTTACTAAAAAGAAAGGGAAAGGAAGGAAGGAACTAAAGGTGGAGGGAAGGAAGGGGGCAGAATACACATATTTTACAGATTAGGCAAATGAGTTCTAGACATGTTAACTGGTATTTCATACTTTCCTAACACAGTCAGAACTAAATCTCAGGCTTCACAATTCTTTTGAGCAAGAACTATCCATAGGTACATCAGTACTTTTAAAAAAGAAGAATTCTAGGGTTTTTGATCTGAAGATGTCAATGGTTCTCCTACTGTGAAACCAAAGTACTTCTGTTTTATTCAATCAGAGGTTGGCAAACTTTTGTGAATTAAGGAAGGTTTGGTGGGACTAATTGTCTTGCAATGGCGTTTTACTATATCATGTATAATTTTCCCACTTCTCCCTCTAAAATTAAAACCACCCAGAGGTCTTTTTTATTTATATCATGTGATTATCACTCACTGCCTCTGCAGCTGTGAAGGATTCATTCACCACTAACCTTTCTGTGGTATGCTTAGTAGGATAGTGGCAGGAGCAATTTGGGTACTGCAATTAAATAGAGCAGAATTTATCAACTGCTTTTTCACACTCTGCCCTTTAAAAGTCTTTTTAGGCATGTTTTCCTAATCTCCACCCCAATGAAATTTCAATACCATAGATATTATGTGACTCTCCTTATATACTAAATGCACACCTGTACACCTATGCATTATTCATAGAGTAAGATTTTCCCCCACTGACCCTATAATCAATTTCATCCCCCTAGAGGAAGTATACCTCCATTGAGAAGCATGAAATTGGGTTCTAATTAGTACTATATACATAGTAGAATTTAAGAAGTATTGGGCACAGTGGTTGCAGGCCAGTTTCAGTATATGGACAGAGCAGGAACATCGATAGGGTCCACATTCCTTCCCCCAAAAAAGATATAGCAGCATATAGAAGGAAGGTAGAGGCCCATTTTGGGAGATGTGACTAATTATTACATAATTACATGCTATGTTTTTAACTTTACATCTGCTATTTTGTTTATTTTTCAAAGAACCTTAAAAAGATGAAATGAAGAAATTTGGGTGCTGTAAATTTAAACAAGATGATTAAAGTAAAATAGTGCATATAGGAGTTGTCCTTCAAACCTGGGTATATCTGTCTCCAAAATCCAGGCTCCTTTCATTAGCATGCTGACATCTAACTTGGCATTTTAAGCTGCATCTGCCTGAATTTACTCATATAAACAGGGATTAAGCAGCTATTCTAACCAAATGACCAGCTGTGTGTGTAGATATTAGACAGTCCCAGTAGGAATTGCCTAGCCTGGGCATTCTCTTTGGCCTGTTGATGCTATTGCCCCATTTTTATTATTTTAACAACTCAGGAGTTGGTTTAACCTATTTATTTATTTATTTGTTTGTTTTTCTGGGTAAAATGCTTTTTATTATCTCTGAATGGATTATAATCTTTCTAAAATTGGTAGGTCTAAAACTGAAGGATTTCCTCCACAGTGTTGGGCTAATGCCATATGCACTGACAGATCAATAGGAGTCTGAAATGATAGACCACTGTAACTTATGAACCTGAGATTGTGCTGATGGAGGGATGAAGGGATAATCAATGGAGCAGACATGAAAGTAAAGCATCCAGGGCATTCTTCAGTATAGTGTAGGTGAGTGCTTCCTGTTCCTGGGTAGCATGCAAATGTCAAGTCAATGGTCACAGTGCAAAAGCAACAGATTTCCCGATAAGAACCAGGAAATCAAGGATAAGACAAGGAAATCCCTTGACCCTGAAAGGTTTGCCAAAGAGGACGGGAGATAGATTCTGGAAATTTAAGTAAGTCAGGCACACGTCTCCAAGGGTTAGAGGATTTCATAATGAGAATTGGGCTCTGAGTCCATAAAGATTCTCAGAATTTACCCCAGGAGAGAGCTGGGCTATTCGTCATTTGACCCCGGAGCACTGGTGGGGCCTCAGGAGATTTGACTTCTAGCAGGACTGCCTGGTGTCCAAGACCCCATTCTCACTGACCTTGGTGTGGGGAGCCCCTTTCTGGCACAGAGGATAACTGAGAAGAGCTCTGCTGAAAACACTGATCCAACCCAGCAGACACTGTGTCTCCAGAGAAGCCAGGGAAATGGCACTGCTGGCTGTATCTGATGTTTTTGTCTGATTAATGAGCTGGAAATTGGTATTAAATATTTTATAGCATAATTTACTTCACTTTTTTCACCTTCTTCTGTGCCCTGTTCTATACCAATGTGCAGGAGTTTTATTGGCACTACCTGTAAAAAAACAGCTTTTATGGACACAAGGTAGGCACGGTGTCAAATTAGGTCTTTTGTTATATGACATCTGATTATGGATCATAAATTATGTATTTATCTTACATTAACTGATGAAAGTAACATGTTAATTAGAAAAAAATCAAAGTTATTGACCTATAGTGAATCTCTTCACTGTTGACATAAAGTAGAATATCATGACATGAATACCAATGCATATCTATCTTGTGACTAGACATACATCATCTTTTGAAAGTCCCTGGGAAAACAAATGTAGATCTTTCCTCCCTGGGAAAATTCATAAGAGATTTATTCAGAATTGAGATTTGTTATCTTTTCAGGTTATGAAGCTATTTTCTCTCAACCACCCTGTCCAAATTTGGATCTCTTGAAATCCACCCTTCTATGTGCTCTGGTTTGTGATGCTGGGGCAGGATCCCTACAAGCAATGTTTCTTCTTTAAAATTTTTATTTCGTGTTTTATTTTATTTTTAATTGAATGATGATAATTTTATACGTGTACTAGCTGCAATGTGATATTTCTATACAAGTATGATCAAATCGGGCTAATTAGCATGCTTATCACCTCAAATCTATATTTTTTTTTCTGATGAGAACATTTAAAATCCACTCATCTATTTTGAAACATATAGTATCATATTATTAAGTATAGTCACCTTGTTCAATAGAACACCAGAATCTACTCCTCTCATCTGGCTGAAACCTTGTAGCCTTTGACCTATACCTTCCCTCTGTCTATCCACTCACTACTCCCATCTTCCCGTAACTGCCATTCTATGAATTCCACTACCAGTTCCACTTTTTCAGATTCTACAAATATAATTCTTGTTTAGTTGGATTTCTAATTTGTTCTATGAATAGAACCTACTACAGGGAGGTGGAGGACAAGAAGAGAAGAAAAGGGACACTCTTTCCTGAAAGTCGCCCAGCAATGACACTTTCCCCAACCACAACAACGTGGTTTTGGTCTCCCATTCCTGTTGTTACTTTTAGAGGAGCATCATGTAGCCCCTGATAAGAATAAGACATCATCAGTCCTCTTCAGAGGACTGAGCTCTCAGTCTGGTACACCCTCTCCAAGCTCCTCCAGTATCATCAGCAGCTAGATCCCCTACCCCCTAGTAGCCCTGAGTCCCAGCATTAAAAAGAATCCTGCAGCACAGCAATACCTTTCCACCCCTGCACATGAAGTCTCATCCTAAATCCTCACGGCCTCTTCTCCCATCTTCAAGGTTCTGATAGGCCCAGTGTTTCCCCTTAATTTCCCCTGTCCCTGTGAATAAGACTCTGCTTCATGAATTTACTACTGCATTACTTCTCTTTTACTTTTTATTGTTGCAACACTTTCTTATCCCATTCTCATTTTAAAATTTTATCTAATATCTACTGCAAAAATTTAATATCTACTATTTTCCTAAATCAAACTGAACACAGTATGCATGTGTAAAAAACCCTTTGTATAATAATCTGACAAAACAATGGGCCAAATTAACTTTGCCTTATTCCATATCTACGAGTATTTTTGGTTTGTTTCTTTAAATGGAATGGAACATATCCCTGAAGTTGCTATCTTTAAAAACAGGCTTCTTTACATCTAGGAACTCTGGCATCTGAACTCCATGTCTTTCATTTCTCATTTTGAACTTTTTTTATTGAAGTGGAAAATAAACACCAAAACATGCATTAATCTTGGGTTTATAGCACATTATTAAATATGTACACATGTAGATCAAGATATAGCTTATTTTCAACACTAGAACCTTCATATTTCATAAGAATCCTCAACAGCAGATGGTTCTTTGGAGGCAAAGAAGAGAAAAAATTCATGTTAATGTCCATGGAAGAGCATCTGATATTTGGTGTCAATATAAGGTTAATATTTGCATCATTTTTAATTAAAATTAACAGGCATTGCTGATTTTCTATCCTCTCATTAAGTTAAACAATTTTGTTCTTTTTTTTATAGCCCCGGTATTTAGGTACACTAAAATGTGTTATTAGGGGAAAGCATGAAATAACACACATTCGTTTATTTAGGACAGACATAAAATTCCTCTTTTGAGCCAAGTACCATGCTAAATATTAAGTATATCAAGATGAATCTAGCACAATCCTTAAACTGAATATGACTTCAGTGGAGTAGGAAATACATACACATAAAGGGCAGTGGAAAGTAACTTTGGTCAGGATAAGAAGAAAAAGAAAAGGAACAAAGAATTTCTGGGGATACAGGTACAGTGTTTTCCAGGTAAAAATAATAGAGAATATGTCTTTCAGAGAAAGCACACTGAAAAGCAGTAAAAGTTTAGGTTGTCTGAAGCCTAAGGAGGGTGTGTCTGAAGAAAAATGGTATGTCCTAAGAATTTGGGCTCTCCAGAAGTCCATGAAGGTTTTTAATCTTAAAGATCCCCTTTTCTTCCTCTCCTTCTTCCTTTCCTACTTTAAAAAAAATTTAATTTATATATGACAGCAGAATGCATTATAATTCTTTTTACACATATAGAGCACAATGTTTCATATCACTGGTTGTATACATAGTATATTCACACCAATTCATGTCTTCATACATGTACTTTGGATAATAATGTTCATCACATTCCACCATTATTTATAACCCCATATGCCCTCCCTTTCCCTGCCACCCCTCTAGCTCAGTTGGTAGAGTACTTGCCTTGTATATATAAGGCCCCAAGTTCAATCCCCAGCACCACAAAAAAATTAAATTAAATTAAATGAAAAAATTACCTTTCCTACTTTTCTTCTATCTATCTATCTATCTATCTATCTATCTATCTACTTATCTCCTTCTCTTTTCTCTTTAGGAAAAATCACTGAATGGAAAGACTGACAGACTTTAGAGGCAGAGACAGTTAGCAGTTAGGAGACTGATACAAAATTTTTGCAAATTTAAGTGAGAGAAATTGAACCCTTGAACTACTTGGAGGTGATTGCATTGAAGAAATAAGGGAAGTTTGATGAGGGTTCTAGAGAATTTTGGAACTTAGAGATTTTGGAGACAGAACACACATGGGAAATGAGAGAAATCAAAACCCCATTGGGGGCATGGTTATCAGGGACTAGAATCTGAAGAAAAAGCCATGGTTTTCATTTCTGACTTGTTCTCCTTGGATCTTGGATAACTTTGGACCAGGTTAAATACCTTGAGATACCTTCCAGATAAAAGAGCTGAATGTTCAGTACTAACTAGAGCCTTGTGCTTAGATGAAAGGTCAAAGGCCAGCCTGGGCAACATAGTGAGACCCTCTTCATCTCAAAAAACAAGGAAGGAAGCGAGGAGGAAAGGAAATGAATAAATGATATGTTTGAGAAACAACAGTAAGGAGAAATATAATGAATGAAAAACATTCAGTTCAAGTACTCAGCAAGTTAATGTGTAAAAGAATAGAATAATTTTTGGCACAAAATAAGTGTAAATAAACATAACCAATTATTATAAGCACACACATAGCCTCTGCTGGTATCTGATATCTTCCTTATATAGCTATTAATGCATTATAAATATGACTCATGAGCTGCTGTATCAACCCAAAAGGGATTCAACTTAATTTTATTTGCACTACAGCAAATTACCATTGTATAAATGATGGCATATTTTGTAAACCATTCAGCTCTGTTTTGTCTGTTATGCTCTGCTAGTCTTTGTTGGTCAAATCATAATATTTAGTTTTTCTGGCCCTTTAAAAATAAATCACATATGGGCTGGGGATATAGTTCAGTTGGTAGAGTGCTTGCCTCAAATGCACAAGGCCCTGGGTTCAATCCCTAGCACCACAAAAATGAATGGATGAATGAATGAATAAATAATAAATCATATAGTACCATACTTTATTTTTATTTTTTTAAGTGCCTTCTATTGTGTTTATACCTAACTAGTAATAATACACATTTTTTGAATAATGGTGAGAGTTTGTACTTACATCACATACTTTATGAATGACTATCCAAAAGTTCTACATGGATCAATTACTTTTGACTGAAAGGACAGTTACAAAACTAAATGCTAGCATTTCCCTTCTGCAGATTTTTTGAAATGGGTTCTGTGAGTACAGCCCAGAGACAGGACATATGTCTTGCATACATTCAATACCCAGCAACACCAAAAACATTGAAAAGTAAAAATAAATAAAAATGAGTACAGAGTTGGAAAATGGTTTTTGAAAACTCATAGAAGAGCTGAAGGAGCATGGCTTCATTATGGAAGAGTGCTGAAACATTAGCTATCCAGGAATCTACTTTCCACAGCCATCATATTTCCAGAATGTTCAGACAAAGAAATTGTGGAGGAAGCAAAAG
Organism: Ictidomys tridecemlineatus; assembly: GCF_052094955.1. Lineage (NCBI taxonomy): Eukaryota > Metazoa > Chordata > Mammalia > Rodentia > Sciuridae > Ictidomys > Ictidomys tridecemlineatus. Next base: position 180,463,762 of record NC_135478.1, on the reverse strand, counting down.
TATTCGTCACATATCAGACTGCCCATATGATCGCAGTGGAGCAGAACTGAAACTCCAAATTAACACTTGCTGCACTAGGATTTGTTAAACATGTGGAGCCTAATAAGTGTGAGCGAGTGGCAGTCAGATGGTAGGGAGCACAGCAATAAGGAAAAGGGGGGAATGCTGACAAAGAAACAGCAGTGGTAGAGAAGACATTTATTAGAAACAACAAGAAGTAAAGATTTATAAGAGACTAAGTGCTTGTCATCCGGGGACTTGGATAACTTTGGACCAGGTTAAATCAGGTTGGACAAGTTCAAAAGATCCAGTAAACTCATCAGGAGACCCAAATCCCAAGTCAGAGATCAGGTTCAGGCAAGCTGCAGTTGGTGTCTGAGAATATGACAATCAATGAAAGGAGAATGTGTGTCAGTGGTGTCCAGAAGAGCTGATAGCAGGCTTGAGCAGGCTTGAGACTGTCAGAAGTATGGATTTTAATCAGCCAGGAGGACTTGGGTGCAGCAGCAGGGTGCCTGTTACAGGAAGGATCAATGCCTGGCAGATCCAGGTGCTCATAAAGTGTTTACAGGGGTTGATGACTAGATTTGATTTACTTTTAGAGCAAGACCAGCAGCTAGGCTGGATTGATTAGTTACCATTTGACCTGTTGGGATTAGTTGTGATCTCTTTGTCTTAATGGAGAAGAACCTGCTATTAGAAGAGTGCCTGTACATATTTCGGCAGCAGGGGCTAGGACTGTTTCTTCCAAGAATGAAAAAATAAAATGTATTTATGATTTGATGATTACTTGGGAATGGGAGAAAATGGAAAACAGCTACCTGTCCTTATGCTATTGCAGTGAGAGGCATAGGCTATCCCTACAGCAACAAATCAAGTAATGACCAAGTTCTGTTGCATATGTGAAAGTCTGCCAAGGAAGTGCAATCAAACCCAGTGGAGTTTAGGAGCCTTCTTACAAGATCTGTTTGCAGAGGAGGAGGAGAGAGAAGTATCCAAAAGTATCTGCTGAAAGCATGAGAGATAGCCCAAATGTTTCTGTTTAATACACAAATGAATATAATAGCATATGCAAAAAAATAGCAATTTTTAAAAGTAAATATTTGTTCTTGCCTTGAAAAGAAAATTTGGTGAAACATTGATGGAAAAAGAAAACATTGATTTGGGTACTAACACCGCTTTAGTAAAACTCTTTGAAATTCCTTGTGTTTTAAAATGATTATAGTAATCCAAAATAGAGCTTTGGATTCTTATGCTTTATGAGTTACTCTTTGTAAATGATTTGAGAGTGCTTTTATCTCCAGCTTACTGCTTAGTTAATACATTTTAAATATTAAGAGACATAAAAATGCTGCTGACTGACTGCATATAAAAGGTAATTTGGCCTATCTAACATGGGCATAGAGTTAGAAGAGTAGGCGAAATTGCTAAACACAACACAGAGAACATATGGATGCAATCTATCTATCTGTTGCTCTGGGAACAGTCTCTGGCCTCACATTCTGGAAATTTCCAGTGTTACTGTCAAGCAAAAACCTTTCCAATCATTAGACACAGCAATGATCTTAGATTCCATACCTTTCATTCTTGTGTGTGTATGTTGTTTATTGATTTGGTACCAGGGGTTGAACTCAGGCCCAAAACCCTCTGAGCCACATCCCCAGTCCTATTTTTGTATTTTTATTAGAGACAGGGTCTCACTGAGTCGTTTAGTGTTTCACTAAGTTGAAGGGTGGCTTTGAACTCGTGATCCTTCTGCCTCATCTTCCCAAGCAGCTGGGATTTCAGACATGAACCACTGTGCAAAGCTTTCATAACTTGCATTCTTTTTTGTTTGTTTTTAGTTGTAAGTGGGTCTTTCACTTTATTTATTTATTTATATGCAGTGCTGAGGATTGAACCCAGGGCCTCACGCATGCCAGGCAAGTGCTCTACCACTGAGTTACAACTCCAGCCCCATAACTTGCATTCTTATGGAAATTAGGATTGGTTAAAATTTAGGGAAGGAAACTGAAGTAGGATGAATCAGAGGAATTCCCAGAAATGGAGGCATCATTTAATTTCTCTTTCTGCTGGGGTTGCTAAACTGAGAGAACGTGGTGTGGGATTATAAACCTTCATCCTCCCCTTTCACAAAGAAGCACATCTGTATCTGAAGGAAGGTGAATAAGGATAAAGAAAGTAGGAATTCAAGAAAGAGAACAGTCAGAGCCCACAAGGGAAGATGAGGGTGAGCATCTCTGGAAAAACCTGAATAGAAACTAAAATTTAAGAAAACATAGATAATTATAGATGTAATGCATTCTACTATTGTCATATATGCAATAAATTTAAAAAAATAATAAAGATATAAAATTTTTTTAAAAAGAAAGAAAGCAAAGATGTCAACCAAATTACATGTGTTTTACAAGTGGTAGTTTAGAATATGAACATGGGCATAGAGAGCAGTTACCAAATCATGATATTTACCATTTTTAGTTAGAGAAGAATTTTTTTAGCAGGTAGATATGGTGATAATTTGTCAATAAATATTCAAATTCTGGCATATTTTCACACTAGGGTTTAAAATATTTTACCTTAAGGGATATTTCAGAAATATGTAGAATGTATTCTATTGGGAAAAATTTTAAAAGAGCATAAGTATTTAGAAACTGTTGTAAAGTTAACCATCATGGCAGAGTTCCACTCAACATGCAGTGTGTGTGATAGGGCCACCATCCCCAGGACCAATGTAGGAGGGAGACATGTGACCAGATCAGACAAGGGATATGTGCACATGAGTGGCATCGTCCCCACTGGTCTGAAGCATTCAGGAGCCAGTGCTTGATGCTCCAGCTCTAAGCTATCATCTTCTAGGTGGAAACATTTTTGGTTGCTGTGTGACCACATAAATGACAGTGGCTCTGGAGGGCACCTAACCCAATGAAAGCTTTGCATACATGGAAAATAATCATCTGGTCTCATGAGACACAAGAGATTAAAGGGTTATTTTGTCAACACAATATCATAGTCTCTGCCTTCACTCGTATTTCCCTTTTTATTTTTCTTTTCATTTTTTTCACAAAGCTTAGTTTGGTGACATTTGAGTAAGTAATTTTCAAAAAATAAAGTCCCTAAACTTTTCATATGAGTAACATTTTGGATATACAAATGTGATTTGTGAGAATTCTATTTTCAAGGAATCATATAGCTCCTTATAATTATCAAATGTTTCACAATTAATTAATCATCAAACTATGAATATTATATATTAATGAGATACAGCTTTATTAAATTTAAAATAAAATTCTAAGTTTCTGAATCTCACATTAATTTGGTAGTATAAATCAAAATTCTTCTTCCTTCACTTTTTAACTTATTTTTCCTATTCACTACATTTGTAACGATGATATATATGTATAGTATCAGTGTACTGATGAATTTGCAGTTGACTGTCTCAGATTTTTATGTCTCAATAAACATATAAAACATTACATATTTAATCAGTTTGTCAATTCTTTTCCAATTATTATGTTGAAATCACATGTTAGTAATAAAAATAATCTATGGAGTCAATTGATTGTCCCTGATTTAATTTTATCCAAATATTTTCTAATCCAAATATTTTCAAGAGAAATGGTTGTGTGATAGAAATTTCACAAACAAAAAAAGGGATGTCATGCATATAGAAGGGAAAGCAATGGAGTAGAGGATGGGGCTTGAGGAGGACAAGGAGGGATGCAATAGGAGAAGAGCTAAAGAAAGAAATTGACCAGATTACACCACGTGTGTGTGAACATATCACAAAAAAACTATTTTTATGTGTAGGTATAAGGTACCCAATGACAAAAAATAATAATAAAACAAAAACCTATAAAATATAGGATGTTATCAAGGAGAGGGAAGAGTGAGAGGAAGAGGAAGTACTGGGGGTTGAAATGAAGCAAATTATGTTATATGCATTTAAGAATAAATGAAAATAAACTCCACTATTAGGTTTGACTATAATACACTTATACAAATATTTTTTAAAAAGGAATATGGAAAGGGCTTCTTGCCCACTAATTTCCAAATAATCAAGTCTTTATTACAAACTATAGTGCAAAATAAATATAAAATTCACAAGCTATTAAGCAGTGATAACTAGTAGTGGAGTCAATTATAAGCTTCTTTCATACCAAGAAGAAAAAAATGAAGGTCTTCAGTTGTGCAGGTGGAGTCATTTTTCAGTTTCAGTGTCCACAAAGGAGTAATGAACAGGAGAAGCAACTCGTCACCAATTAGGCTGTGGGTTGATGGATGCAAGCAAACCTGTGCCATGACTGAAATGATGTGTTGTGTGAGCAGACTGCACAGATGTATGAACCCACGACCATTCTGCTCTCCTCCTCTACTCACCAAATTTCCCTTAGTGTACTCCTTATTAATTGTGGTAGGTTAATAATTAATCTACATGTCAGTTAACAGGAATATTGATAAGAGTGGTTCAAATTTAATACCTTCAGCATCTGCTTGAATACACAGTCAGACCTCAGGTCTTTCATGGGATTTGTACAGAATGTATAGATAGATAGTTTTTCCTAATCATACAACCTAAACATGTCCAATTCAGACAGGTGATAGCCTGGAAACCCCACTGTATGTGGGAGAGGAAAAAGTGTTGCCCAAACTGTTGAGCAGGAAAAGGCTAATTTCTATCTCTGCAAACTGATTGAATCCATACATAAATGATATTGATAAAGTCAAACAAGGAAAAATTAAGAAAGCAAAGCTAAGGTTTCATCTATCTGTCACCTGCTTCACTTCATTTTTTTTCTTTAGGTTTTAATCTGTCATGTTAAACAACTTACTGGTGTTTAGTTGACAAATAAAAATTTTACATATTTTAAATGGGCAATTGATGCTTTGATATATACTGACATCATAAAATGATCACCATAATCAAGTTAATTAATAAATCCATCACCTCACACAGTTACTATTTTCATGGTGAAAACATTTATGATCTACACTTAGTATATTTAAAATTACAATAGAGTTTGTTAACCATAGTCACCATGCTGTCTATTAGAGCTCTAGAACTTATTCATCATACATAACTTATTCATCCCTCATAGCCAAATAAGTCCCCCCTCTGTCTTCTTTCCCCACATAGATTTCTTTGTGACAGTGGTATTATGTTTAAGAAATTAACTCTGAAGCCAGACAACATGACATCTAGTTCTGTTAATCATAACTCTAGCTCTGTTAATCACTCATATTTAGAATTTCATCCTAGTCCCCTTCCCACTGTACATCAGTTTCTTCATCTATCTCATCTCTAAATTTGAATAAATATTATATGTTTTATGTTGTTAATGTGAAGATTCATTGGATTTATACATTTAGAATATTGTCACAACAGTGTGTGGTACTTAGTAATTATTAAATAAATATTGGCTATAAATACATCATTTTTGTCTTCTACTATCAGAGATCTTTTATTAGTATAACCTTAAGATTTAATAAATCATTATTTACTTTGGGGAACTTCTCTATATTGCCTAAATGCAAATAGCAGGAACTCAATAACTGCTTCTAGATCAGAAAGTTTTTTTTTAATCTATCTAGACTTCTGGATTCCTCTCTAGTTTTGAAATCTCTCTCTCTCTCTCTCTTTTTTTTTTTTTTTTTGCATTTGTCTACCACTGTTGGCAACACATAAGTACCAACTGCCCTTGGACCAATCAGAATGATGCCAAGGGCTTAATGACATCTGCTACTCTCAGCATTTCCTTCTGCTTGGGGCTTGTCCTTTCTTTTCAACAATCGCTTTCAGTACTCCCCACCATATTTCATCTCAACACTACTTCCCTGTAAGATTCTTCCACAAGTTTTCTACAATTCAGCTTGTTCAACAAAAACCTTGTATCTATCAATCCATATATCTTTTCTGGTGTCTGATTTTTCTTTCTTTCAAACCCCTCTCTTCAGTTTGACACCTCCCTGTTGCCATTTTTTTTTTAAATCCATAGTTACATTGGAAGAACCTGCACTATGAGACAGAGGAGGAAAACATGAACATTCATCAGAGTGTTCATTAGTTATGAACCAGAAAGAAACTATACTTTCAACTTCATCTTCTGAACTAGATTTTTTAAAGTCTTTGTAATTCTCTTAGACATTTTGTGCTAATATGAAAGAATACCAGAAAGATCTACAAAATCAACTCACTACACAGTTCCCCATGTGTCCCTAAAAATTTAAGGTGATTTATTAAGAACATATTTTTGCTTATCAGAGTTCTAGAGACTGAGTGGTTCTAAGATCAAGGTGCCAACATTTTGTGAAGACCCTCTTACAACATCACAGAAGGCAGAAGGCAGAAGAGGAGAGAAAACCATGTCCCAAATACTTTTGCATAATAATATTAACCCATTAATGAGAATGGAGTCATCATGACCTCTACATCTTCCATTTGGCCCCACCTCTCAATACCATTATGTTGACAATTAAATTTTGACATGAGTTTTTGAAGAGATAAACATTCAAATCATAGCAATTAAAAATGAATGAGATTAGTTTTACTACAATTAAATTACTTTAATTACAGTTTTCAGTAATGTTTAGGCAGAAGTTTGTTTCAATGGATGCAATAAATGTGTTATTAATGATCCTTCTGAACAATTTAGACTCACGATTATCAAGTGCAGCCATTAACTAAGAGTTGACAGGTAAGTTGGTTAAGTCAAGTGGATTGCCTCTCAAACAAATGATCCAATATGTATTCTGAAGAATGGATGATGTATATAAAGAATAGCTTAAAAGACATTTACAACCCTAGAATGACATAAAATATATGAAGCTCTGTCCCACTGCACAAATCAAGACAGTTGGCAAATACACATCAGATGATAATTGTATTGGCCAGAACCAACATGATAATATAAGGAGGGCATCAATGAAGGGGCCCTACACAGACCTGACCAAGTGTGGAATATCTCTCTGTAACACACCAGGATGTGAGAACTTAAACCTATTAAATGCTACTGAATTCCTAATTATTTTAGGGGGCTAGGGGACAAATGAGGATCATAGATTATGGAAACATATTCAGAACTCTTAACAGTGATGGGAAAATTCATATTTTGGAATAAAAGTTTTTCAGGATCTTTTGTTTGAATCTATGCTTAAATATTGGAATAGGTAATCCCTGTGAGGGAATAGTTGTGTGCATAGATAAGGTCATATAATGGCATTTTGATTTTGGCAATGTGGCTTCTGATACCAGAAAGATGGACCCTTGAGGGGACAAAGTACATTATTCCATGGGATTCAGAAAGTATATACTTATTCAAAGAATAGTTGATGTGCTTACGATTAATTTAAACTGACATGGGAAGATGGAAAAAACCCACATCAAGTTGTGAAATCATTGCAAATTGCATATATTATGAAGATGAATGCAGTGTAGAAACTACAATATAACAAATTAATAATAAAATAAATATTATTACCATTCATTGAATGCTGACTATTTCTCTGGCACTTGAAAGATGTCTGATTCCATGCTTCAATATCCCTTTGATGTAGGTAATTATTATGTCTATTACACAGATTTTTTAAAATGGGATTTCATTGATTTAAACCTTACTATAAATCTCAGGGCTAGCAACTAGTAGAGATCTCATGTGAAATCAGGATTATATAACTACACATTTCCCCATGGTCTCTAAAGATTTAAGGAGAAAACAGTGGGGAAAAAAAGGGGACATAAACTCTACATGACTTCAGACACTTCTATTCATAGGACACAGGTACTAAACATAATGAAATTGTGAAGAAGATACAGGTGAGAAATAGAACATCACAGGAACAAAAACGACTTGGAAAAATGGAACAATTATTCACACTTTGCCAGTAGCGTAATATTAGGACAGAAAGCTTTAAAACAAATGCACAGGGCTGGAGATGTGACTCAGTGGCTCAGAAACTTGCCTAGCATGCATAGGGACTTGGGTTCCATCACCAGGACTGTAAATAAAAACAATCTCTCTCTCTCTCTCTCTCTCTCTCTCTCTCTCTCTCTCTCTCTCTCTCTCTCACACACACACACACACACACACACACACACACACACACACACACACACCCTGTCTGTTAGAAGAAAGGTGGAATCATCTCTATGTGACCATATGCACCTACAGCAATACTGAATTCTCCAGAGACAGAAGGACCCATACAAGGTGCTCCTGATACAATCTGAAGCTGGCACAGAAACACATATTTACTTATTTATTGTTGCATGTCTCATTCAGCACAAGGCAGGTACTCTTCTTCCCTAAGCCCTGCAGCAGCCTTTGTAAGCTCCAATGGGGTATGCAAATGGCATTTTGTGACTCATAAAATAAATGCCTTAAAAAGATATGAGTTTTTGTTGAAAATACACTGAATATGATTCAAGAGTGGATTTGGCTTGCAGACAAAAGGTGATATGATCTTAGTATTCATTAGCTATAGAATCTGATTCTTTCCTAGAACTGACCTCGGTTATTCCAATCCCTTGTGGGCACACTTAGCTCCTTCATTCTTACCCAAGACCTCAAGAGGGAAACATTGAACATTTAAGAATTTAATAAACAAAATATTTTAATGAATTATGAAAGAAATTAACATATTTAAGAACAAAATTAAAAAGACCATGGTGGCTGTCCCCATGTATATAAAGGATTGAATGCTTGTAGGGTAGAAGGTTAGCCATGCCTGCCTCCCCATCCCTTTATGGTCTCATCAGTATAAGTTTCTTAAAAAGATAAATATTAACTGAAGGAACAACTCAGACTTAATTCTGGCAACTATGCTATGGGTTAGCTTGAGAGACAAGAGCTCCTAATTACTGCAGGTGCTCAGGCATCATCTGGATATACAGGGTTTAGCATCAATTGTTGGGGTAACTGGAGGGTCCTTTAAGGTACATCTGAATGCTGAAACTGTGATCTGATCAGATTGCTTTACAGTCCCCCTTCTCATATTGGTAGATAATTGTAAAATATTTTGATAAAAAATAAGAAAACAGTCTTTAGTTTTACCTCAAGGGTATGTCTTGAGGGTTTGCTTTAGAGTCTACGTGGAGTTGTAACCTGTGATTCTGGGTTCAGATCCTTCAAATCTGGCTTTTACAGAGTCCTGATCAGGATGTTGGTAAAGAATAAAAGAAATACGCTAACCCCAAACCAGGTAGGGTGCGGAGGGGAATAACACAAGTCGATTGGAACAAAGAGAAACAAAGAGAAGGAAGCAGGGAGGGGAATAGGAAAGATAGCAAAATTAATCAGAAATAACTTTCTTAGCCTTTTATTTGACTACACAATTACATCATGTGCAACCACAAGAGTGGAATCCTAAATAGAATCAGTTATACTCTATATATAATTTGCCAAAAATACATCTAATGTCATGTATAACTAAAAAGAACAAAATTTTTAAAAAGCCATATGGAGATAGAATTCACACTCATTAATATATTGAGGAAACAGATTTTTCCTTCCTAAGGAGGTACCTACAAATGGGGTGTGGGGAGTAATGAGGTAAAAAAGCAGTAAAAGCTGCCTCATGGTCCCCATGTACAAAGGAGTCTGAGGAAGCTCAGGGAAGTGCTGAGTACTTCAGGGCTGTGCTGTCTGCTCAATTCTGCTATGGCATGTTCCCCTGCCATTTCCCAGTTTACATTTGTTACATTCTAATAGCTGAGGATGCCAACTGATGAATATCATAAACTTAGGCCTGACTGAGGGCAAGTTAATTTTTATTCTGTCATCTCCACCAACACATGTCCTTAACAATCTTGGAAACATCTTGGACAAAACTATGGACTACTAGGCAATTTTACATACCTCCTGTGTTTTTGAATCATTGACCCCCAAATGAGATTGTGATGAGAATGAAGCTATGAGTTCTGTCTTATCCTATTGAGGGAAGTTCTCACAAGGACACCACAAAGATCATCAAAAAGATGTGCCTCAATAAATGACTGTGGTAACTGTGTGTTCTTAGGATCAAATTCTGGGAAGAGTTGAAAATGTAAATGTGGGGCAAAGGATAAGGAATGCACTAATGTGAATTTAGAAAACTGTAAGGAAAATGTATACGATTAAAGCTAGAAAGAATTTTTCAGTCAATTTGTAGAACTCTAAGTGTTAATATTAGAATATAAGGCTAAGAAAGGTATTTCTGATATTCCAGTGGGAATATCCACTATAGCCCCTTGCTATACCCCATGAGCATGAGCAGATACTGTCAGATTGAGTTCTACACAGTAGTGGGAATGATGAATACAAGCAATCACAGGAGACCACAGAGATTGCAGTGGCCTGTGGTAAGGCCAGCTGTTAATATGGCCCAGATGGGCATGGGGACACTTTGTTAATCTTGCCCTCTTACATTTGAACCAACCTATTAAGAGGATACTATAGTCTACAGTAAGCCCATAGGGCCACCTGCAGTGGGATGTTCCAGTGGGAACATTCCAGGCTTTGGCTATGAGTTATAAAATACCTAAGAATGTCAAAAAGGCCAAGAAACAAAGGTAAAATAATTCAGAGGCAAAATCATATTTAGGATGGGTGCAGTGGAAAGTTGAATGCACAGAAGAAAAACGGAGTTAAAATAAAAATTTAAGGTCTTAAGAAAGAAGAGAATTAGCTAACAGAAGAAGCCAAATATTTTTTAAAAATTCTTTATAATTCCACAGAAATTAGAAGTTAAGGAAGGGATTTTCTTCATATTGGTTGATAATGTGTATTGGAGGATGAGAAATGCAAAGGATTCACATCCATCTGTTCCTCTTCTTCCACAGCAGAGAGAAAAAGAATGGGCTCATTTGATCTCTACAGCACTGCACTTCTCCTCAGAGGAAGTTAGAGAGCAGGAATAAACAGATTGACACAGAAATCAAGTACTGCATGATCTCACTTATGTGTAGAGTATAAAACCTTGATCTCATGGAAATTGAGAGGAGAGATGGTAGTTACCAGAGCCTAGGAAAGCAGTGAGGGAAAGAGGGAAGGGAAAAGGTTGGTCAATGTCTACTAATTTGTAGGAAGGTAGGAATAAATTCTCCTATGTTATTGCATAACAACATAACTAGAAATGGTGATGTTTGTACTATATATCTCAAAAAAAACTAGAAGAAAATATTTAGAATGTTTTTACAATAAAGAAGTGATAAATGTTCAATATGATCACACAGTGTGTGTATGTACTGAAACGTCACATGGTGCCCTATTGATATGTACAATTTTGTGGTTTTTTGTATATCAGCTAAAAATAAATTTAATTCAAAAAATGTAAAGACAAATTCATACACAGCTGGCTCCCACTTAACTCTGTTCTCATCTATTTGTGCCTGATTTATGCAGGTGGCCCTATGGGCTTAGTACAGACTCTATAGTATCCTCTTAACAGGTTGGTTCAAATGAGAACTCATAGCCACTGACAGCAATGTAAGAGAGCAAGATTAACAAAGTGTCCCCATGCCCATCTGGGCCATATTAACAGCTGGTCTTACCACAGGCCACTCCAGTCTCTGTGGTCTCCTATGATTGCTTGTATTCATCATTCCCACTACTGTGTAGAACTTAATCTTACAGTATCTGCTCATACTCATGGGGTATAGCAAGGAGCTATAGTGGATATTTAAAATGCTTTGACAATTTGAATATTAAAAAAAACTTTAGATTTCAAAGCCAAATTGGAGTTTAAATCCAATCTGTCTGATGCCCACAGCTTGTGACACTATGCTGACACCATAATCTACAGCTGAGATTCAGGTATAGGAGGTTTTGGGCAATTCCATGCTGTTTCAGCATTCCTTAGGAGCATAATAAAAGAATTTGAAAATGTGTATTCTGGTCAACCAAATTGTTTATTTGAACTTGACTGAAAATATTAAGGAATAATGCAGAAATGGCCAACTCTGAAGTGCTATACTCATTGGAGGCTCTTCCACTACAAGGTGTTTTATCACACCAAGAAGGAAACTGCCCAGGATATAGGGACCATTGCAGCTGGCATCTCTTAAGCAGTAAAAACAAAAAAACAAACAAACAAAAAAACACCATTATTCCTATGCACAACAACTCCTCCAAAAGTTACAAATGGAAGAGCTAATATGCCATTTTGTTTCAAAAGGTCAATTATAAAGAGCTTAGTGTTTTCCTATAGTTACCAGTTTTCTGTTTCTTATGTGTTTTAGACAATGAAATGATCTTTTCTCCTTCTTTTTAGGCTTTTAAAAACTGGTATAATTTGATATAACCATGTCTAAGTTTCTCAATAAATAAATAAGCTTCTCATTTAAAAAGGCAGTCTTAGGCTTCAAAACCCATGTTGGTCACTATAAGATCAAATTGTTTAGAATGTCAAACAATGGGTAAATTTCTATTTTAACAGCCCCAGCACCAGTCTGTGCATCAGCTGATAAAACTCAGGGTAGCCAAACTCAATATCTCTAAGTTCTGTCACTGGTCCCACGGACTTAGAAGCTAGTATCAATATTACTTGATCCAGGGCTTCCTAGGGAAGTTCAGTGGGGTACTAACAAATCGGAATCACATGAACCAAGAGCAGCTTGCTACCAGGCCACAGTCCCACCTGACCTAACACTGTCCACACACTGTGCTTTTTATTCTCCACCCCAAGTTCTTCTACTGACTGTTCCTGTCACCTTGTCACACCCTGATTTTCCCTTCACTGTAACCTCTCTTTTCCTCTCCTTACTTTTATCTTTAGATAAATGGAACTAAATTCCAGTGAAGCTGATTTGAGGGGTTATAAAAGAAAGATAAAGGGTAGGAATGCTGAGAACATGGGTGTGAGAGAAGGGAGGGAGGGAGGGAGGGAGGGAGGGAGGGAGGGAGGGAGGGAGGGAGGGAGGGAGGGAGGATGAGATAGAGAGAGAGACCTGTTGGCTCACCTTCACTCTCCATCAACCTGAATAGATGAAGTATGGATCCCAGATTGGTTGCACTCAAAGGTGCATGATAGAAAGCATTCAGATACTCTTATAAATTTAAACTGTCCTCATATAGTTTTTTCCAGATTTCTCTTTGAGTGTTGAAAGAACACAGTTTTAACCAAAAAGTTCTAAAGGGAAACAATGTGGGAGAGAAGAGTTGGCCTTTTTCCTGCTCTCGTGCATTGGTTCATTCCTGCAAAAACCCTTCTTGGATGCCCATTATATATGAAGCACTGTGCTGGGTACAGTAAACAAAGCTGAAGAAAACAAGTATCCCAAGCCTCTGAAAGCTCAGCATCAGTGACTTAGTCCCAGCCAGCACAGCAGATGCTAGAGTTGTGGCCCATCTGTTTTCGTTTCTTCCAGTGACTTGCAATTGGGATACCAGCAAGCAATCTGATGTCAACCCACATGGATGAAAACGTGTTTCAATTCTATGTGATATTATATTAGCCCAGTTCAATAAAGCTATAGTGGATGTTTAAAATGCTTTGATGATTTGAATATTAAAAAAAAAAACTTTAGACTTCAAAGCCAAATTGGAGTTTAAATCCAAGGTTCAAACTCACAAAGTCCCATGAAACCAAGTTTGGCTGTAGGGAAAATGGGGTAACATTTATGACTTTTGCATAACTGTGGTCAATTAAACTATGTAGGGCACTGAGTCCTCAGCTCAGCGAAATAGGAACTCACTCAATAAATGTTAGCACAATTATTCTTCTCCATTCTAGGCTTCTACTCAAAACCTTTAAAATGGAAAATGCAAAGTTATATGAAACCAGGGCCCTGAAACAATGATGTAAGACAAAAAGAATGCTTGAGACCTGAGCAAAGATCAATTCCTATAAAATTAAATCTTAAAAAATAAAGACATGAATGAGATTTGTATATAGATGATAAATTCTAAAGAAATTTGTATGTTTACCCATTGTATCTTATAATTTTCATTGAAATGGTAAAAATTCTACATATTATTTGGAAAAGATAATAAAATTTCTGTTTCAACCAGGTTCTAAAAATTGGTTAAGTATGACATTAAATATTTGCTAGTAAATCTATTTTAAAATAGGTTTAGAAACAAGCAAGCAAACTCAATTTATACTGCATTGGTAAAATTAAATTATTATAACTACAATTACATTATAATTTTACTTGCCTTTTCATAACTATTACATGGATGTCTCCCTTGATAATTCTCTAAATGCAATACACACACACATTCATTTTATTTGTATTTGAATTTGTTCTTTTTTTTATAATAACTCTCTCTTATTTGACCATATATCACAATTAAAATTTCCCCTCAATGTTCTGTAGTTTGATTTAATATGCACATATGATTAAAAGTGAATTAAGATGCTTAGTATATTGCATATTAGCTTAGTACATTGTTTGAAATCTGCAGACATATTTTTTGAAAAAAAGTATTTTTAATGTTAAATATATTTACAAGAAACAAGATTTAAAGGAATTGCATGTCATGTCTAAAAATGGTAGAAAATTAGATAGGGAATCACCCAAAGCAATAATATATTATGATATTTATCTAATCTAAAAGATATCTATTCCATTTGACATCTCAACTCAGTATATATTACCAATATTTTTAAAACTTAACTTTAAAAAAATACTAAGTGAAAGTTGTCTTTGCTGTTGTTAAAAAAATCATCACAATCTTAGTCATTGAAAATAAAGCAAATGTGTTTCCTTGTAATTCTAGAGGTCAAAAATTATAAATGGGTCTCACTAGGCAAAACTCAAGGTCCACAACAGAGCTACATTCCTTTTGGAGGCTCAGGAACCACTCAGATCCTTATTTCAAGGTCAGGTGATTAGCAATCCTGATTCCACCCTGCTACCTTGATGTGAATCCTCAAATTACTTGCTATAAGAATTTAATAATGCTTTATGTATATGTCTAGGGAACAAAAACATTAACAGTGCAAATATAAATAAGCTCATATTACAAGAAAAAATTTAAACTAGAAAAGTGTAAACTAGATCAATATTTCATTACTAGATGGCATAAAATTCAGTGGTTAGTAGTTGTAGTGAGCAGATTAAGACCTCCCAAAGATGTAAATATTCTAGTCCACTAAAACCTGTGAATGTGTTATGCTACCTGGCAAAGGAGAATCAAGGTAGCAGGGTGGAATCAGGATTGCTAATCACCTGACCTTGAAATAAGGATCTGAGTGGTTCCTGAGCCTCCAAAAGGAATGTAGCTCTGTTGTGGACCTTGAGTTTTGCCTAGTGAGACCCATTTATAATTTTGACCTCTAGAATTACAAGGAAACACATTTGCTTTATTTTCAATGACTAAGATTGTGATGATTTTTTTTAACAACAGCAAAGACAACTTTCACCTAGTATTTTTTTAAAGTAAGTTTTTAAAATATTGATAATATATACTGAGTTGAGATGCCAAATGGAATAGATATCTTTTAATGGTATATAATATTGAAATAGAATATTTTATTATTATAAATATTTATAATTTTTCTTCTATGCATATTAACAATTTGCAATTTGCTTTAATATTTAAGGGCACTAAATATTAAATATTTGAAGATGCTATGAAGACATTTCATTTTAAGATACAGCTATATACCTCATCTTTTGACCTTATGATGCATGTTGTATTACATTTCAGTGAGATATAACTTGAAACAGACCAACTGTTCCTAAGTAGAGATACTGCAATTGAGGTATAAAACATTAAAAAAGGCATTTTAAGCAATTAAGAAAAATGAGGAATTAAGTTCCTTTGCTAATCTTCACTAAAACATGCACAAGTATAGAAAACTTTGAACATTGCTCCTTTGGAGAACTGGAAGAGAATTTGCTGGATAAGCTGGAGGGCTTCATGTTATTTGGGCATTGGAAATTGAAAGGCCACCAGCTCACCATTATTGTCATCACCAACACTGGGATAAGAAGGGTCAGTAGTCTTACTCAATGCTCAAGCCAGTTCTGTGTGTT
Organism: Ictidomys tridecemlineatus; assembly: GCF_052094955.1. NCBI lineage: Eukaryota > Metazoa > Chordata > Mammalia > Rodentia > Sciuridae > Ictidomys > Ictidomys tridecemlineatus. Next base: position 180,447,807 of record NC_135478.1, on the reverse strand, counting down.
GAACAGGGCTTTCACCCCAATTTTACAGATGAAAGCTGAGGCTTAGAGTCATCCCAGGCAGCATCACTGAGCACAGGATGAAAGCAGGGTTTCTACCAAGTATCCAGCCCCTCTATCCATTTCTGTAAATGCTGTACCATGCTGCCTCCATGCAATTAAACTGAATGCAATTTCATTGCTTGGAGTGTTATTTAAAATACAGTAGTTTTAACTATCACATGCTGTATTCAATTAGAATTGACTCTGAACTATTTTATGTTGAAAATATGGCCATTATTTTTTTAAATGAATGAAAATGCATATACAATTTCCCTAACATCTGCATAGAACATTTGTATAAGAAAAAATTTTTGAGGAATTACCGTTTTGGAAAAAGCAACTGCTTTTGAAAGGTTTCAAGTCTAAGGGAAAAAAAAAACCCTGTGTTTGTGTGTGTGTGTGTTTATGTTTGTGTGTGTATGTGGATGCAGACACATAATTTTGTGTGTCTCTATATGTAGACATAAATATTATATATATATATGTGTGTGTGTGTGTGTGTGTATATCCACACAAGACATGTACACTTGGATTAAACCTTAAATTATAATAATAGATTTTCAAGAAAATAATAGCTTTCTTGTTCCCAGTTACAAAGGGACTTTCAAACATCAGCTTTTCCCAGTGTCTATAGGTTGAGTAACATCTGAAAGGAAAAAAAAAATCAAAAAAGAGAAAAATCAAAGGTATACAAGAAACTTAACTGGTTCTTGTTATCAACACACTATAATTTGTCATGAGAGGATTGGTTAGTAGAAATAATTCCCTCAGTCTTCCTTAGGCATAGTGGTGGAGCGATTTATGATACTGCATTAACTGGAAGTACAAGGAAAATGTGGTAGAAGGGGATAAGGAACTCACTAATGTGAAGTGCAATAAAAATCAATTTTTAGCAAGAGATTACTTTAGACATTAACTTCTCTGGGGTCACATCAAAGTCTTCTAGCCAGTGGTTCATGTATTCCTAGCAGAGGAAAAGTGATTTGAATGATAAACAAGGAAAATGATGAGTAAAATGTGTCAAAAGAAAGTTAGGTAATGTTAAACTAGCAAAATCTGATGAATTGGGAAATATCTGCTGTCAGCTATACCATTTTCTATCTTCCATCCTTCTTTCCTTCCTTTTTTAACTAGAAAGCGAGAAAGTTTATAAATTAATGTACTGAGAACCTTTTGCACTTTTCTGCCTAAGATAGCTCATAAAAGTGAAGGAAACATATGGTTTGAGGAGATACCCCATAGGACTCTTTGGAAAAGTCATTCAGACTCTGGATCCCATGTCTGCATCATGCTATGTTGATGTGAATGCCTTGATTAGGGTTTATGAGACTGATAATCTGCCTTAAGTACATTCATCTTTTAAAATGCTTTGTGCTCTGTATTATGTATTTGGGGAGTTCAAAACCCAATTGAGTCAAATGTATGAAAGATGATATGTCTTGAGCTCTGTAATGTTTTGAACAATCAATAAAAAAAAAATAAAATAAAATAAAATGCTTTGTGCTCTCATTTGCATTCTTCACTGCATATGCACAGTAATCTCCAGGCACATTTGCTTAAAAATTAGGTCATGTCTGTGAGTGGTTGGACCATTTCTTATGTAACTGGTAAATTTTCTTTACAATAAGAGCATTGGAATTATAGCCTTAGAGACTATAAGTCCTCATTTTACCTGAGGTGAGCAGACTAAGATTCAGGGAAGATAACTTGCTGATCAAAGCCACAGGGATGTTAATGAGAGAAGAACCTCAATTTCTTGCCTCTCAGTTCAAATATTTTCTCCACTTTTGTCTTTAACTTAATACATTGACTCAATTGGCTTGAAAATGTTGACCACTTTCCTTTATATCCAGTTCAACAACAACAACAACAATAAAATACTGTCACCTGAAACTATCTGCAAAGCATGTTGAGAGTCATTTTGTGACTAAGAAGTAAGAGTTCAGTTGGGAATAAATATAAAGGAATTATAATTATCATCTTTTCCTGAAGAATTACTGAAACAAACCACACAGAAACAAATCTCAAAATGCAAAATAATAGACATCCACAGAAAGCATCTATTTGTTCTGAATTGTTAATATTTAATAAGTTAGAGAAGATGTCGTGGATTAGTTCATTTGGTAGGAAAACTGATTTCATGAAAATGAAAGATGATCATGGAAAGACAGTTTAGAAAGTTTAGGTTTCAACTAATGCTAAATAGAAAATAATTTTAGTTTTTAAAAAAGCTTTCATAGGACCACTGATAGCACTTAGAACAATTTTTACTAATACCTGATTCTATAATTATCTAGTGAAATCAGTCTCATCCTCTATTATAATTTAAGTTCCATGAAGACAAGCCATCTTTGGTTCAAACAATGCCATCAGTATTCAACAGAGCAAAGGTGTTAACTAAAAAGTGGCTCATTAAGTAGAACTATTTTAAAAAGTGCCAAAGTAGAAGTGCTATAGAATAACTTTATAACAGAAATCTTGAAATCATTGTCAAACAGCAAGTCTATGAAACTAGTTCTTATATCCAAATAGTAGTAGCCTGGGTTATAAAAGCTGAGAGTGGACTAGGGATTTGACCATGGATGTTGGGGGGTCGGGAAGTATGGATATAGAAAAAATTTGAAATGAACACTATAATTTGTTGACAAAAGTTAAACAGGGGTAAAAGGGAAAGAGAAGTTAATGCCAACATGCAAATTTAGATCTTGGTAAATAGAGATAATCTTTAAAGAAAGGGGGAAATGAAATAGAGATTTAACATAATGAAGAAATATAAAGTTGAAGTTAAAAGTCTGAGTCTGTGCACAACTGGAGTAAATTAAACCTGAGGTCTATTAACAGTAGAAGGCAGAAATTCTCAACTTTCCAGCATCTGTAAAAATTTCTTCAGAGGCTTAATCTCTGAGGATTCATCTCTTAGAGATGGAAGAAGATGGTTTAAATATGAAGAATTTAGATGTTTTTCAGCACATCTAATAAGAAACAACCATTTAAAATATGATAGATTTTGTTTCTTAGGTAGCTTAATTTTGCAATCTGGGTTTTAGATTGCTTTCAGATTTCAGTTTTGGATTGTTACAGTCTACATCTTTGAGCATGTGAAAGGGCAGAGATTAAGAACACAGCTAGAAAAGCATGAATTGCAGCCTTTCTAACAGAAACTGTGTGAATGATGAGCACTTCAAGGGAATGGCATCTGGGAGAAATGCCAAAATCAGGGGCAACTTGAGCAGAAGGAAGATGAGATAAAAGAGACAAGAAACAAAAACAGATTCAAGGCAATGTGGTTTCCCAGAGCATAGAGGAAGGGACCATATAAAATGGAGGGCATCATTAGCAACCATAAATGTATGCACGTACTGTATATAAAAACACTATAAATGATAAGCAAGTCAGAAAAAAGAAACTAAAGAGCCTTATTGGAAGACATGTCCTTTATAATCCTGAAGAACTGACTGCCTCTGCTTATTGCCATTTTTGTTGCCACCTTCTATACATATGTGTTTGCACTCAGAATTTAATTATTTCATGCTTAACATTGTCAGTTCTTAGCCATAAGTATGCAGTATAACAAAGTATGCAATAAATTGTGGTTTGATTGGACATTTCAGCATGCGGAAAGTGCTTTGTTGAAGAAAGGGCAGTGCTAACAATGATAAGCTGCCTGCTGATAGAAACACTTGAAGGTTTTATGGCAGGTTTACAATCTACCAGTAATATTTTCAATTCAATTCAATTTGAGTAAAATAAGAATTTTAGAGGAAACAGCTGGCAGGAGAAATGTATGACATTTAATCTTGCCTAGGAACCTGAAATCTACAGAAACTATATGCATAAATGTGTGATCAATGTGAGTGATTTTGCATACACTCACAAAGACTGCATAGGGATCTGTCCTCTATAGGGTTTGGACCAACAGACAGCAGAACATATTACATTTATTGGTACTCTCCCAAAATACACTTAACTGAACAAATAACTCAGTGAATCTAAAATTCCAAGATGAAAGTGTTAAATTAATTAAATTTGGGGGGGGGAGTGTGGTACTGAACTCTACACCCTCAATCTTTATTTGTTTTTAACAGGTCCTCACTAAATTGCACAGGCTGGCTCCCAATTTGCAATTCTCCTGCCTCAGCCTCCGAAGTCACTGGGATTTTCAATGTGTGCTACCACGTCCAGCCACAATTTTTGAATTAAACATTGTTTTTTTTCAAATTGGGATAACCTAACTCATCTTTAAACAAACAAAACTCAAAATTTACAATTAGTGTTAACATTATTGATTATTCATAGGATTTAGAACATGGCCAAAATGCAGAATCTTGTGGATTACCTTAAATAGTTTACGACTTTCAAACAGTGATCATAATTGGAAAGAATTTTTTTGGTTTTATATGCCAGGTACACAAAATTACAAAAAAAATGAGATAAAATGAAGAAAAAACTGAGTAAATTTATCCCTACATAGCAATTAGAGAAAATTGAGATTATTCTAAACTTTGCCCAAATTCATTAGAAACTAAAATCCATTTAATTTTTAAATTTACACATTAAAATGGTGGTTATATAGTTAAATGTAATGAATCATTTATAAGTTCCTTTAATCTTATTTCTAAAGTGTTTGCTTTATTTCAACTATCAAAATGGATTTCAATATTATTCAGCAGATTTCTTTACTCAAAATCATAATCTACCAGTTATTCTTGGTTTCATCCACAGACACATTGACTTTTTTTCCTACTGTGGGCCTGAGTATGCTTCTTCATTCTTGGCTAGTTTTAGTCATCAATTAAAAAGACTTGCTTCTCAGCAACACACACACACACACACACACACACACACACACACACACACACACAGAGGCTTGGAATGTAGTTCAGTGGTAGAGCACTTGCCCAGCATGTGAGAGGCCCTGGGTTTTACCTCTACACAAAAAGAATTTCTTTCTCTTCCTTAGCTCACATCAGAGAGAAAAGTGGGGCTCCTAATGTTTTTATTCATACATTACAGTTGTACATAATATGATTCATTTTGACATATTTATAGATGTAGATAACATAATTTGCTTCATTTCATTCATGATGCTTCCTCTTTCTCTCTCCTCCTTTCTTCCCCAGTTCTCTTTCTTCTACACTACTGGACTTCCTTCAATTATTTATTGCTTTTTAAATTGTGCCTTATAATTACACATAAAAGTGAAATTCATTGCAATTATTTATACATAACAATAGTATAGTTTTGTCACTTTCCTTCTGTAGCTCCTCCCATTCACCATCCCTCCTCTCACCCCCTCAATCCCCTCCTTATATTCCATTATTCTCTCTTCTATTTTCATGAGATACCACCTTTTAAAAATTCCTTATTACTCTCTAGTTTCCATATATGAGAACAAAAATTTCAACCCTTGACTTTCTGCATCTGGCTTATTTCACTTAAAATGATATTCTCTAGTTCCATCCATTTATCAGCAAATGACATAATTTTGTTCTTTTCACGGCTGAATAAAACTCCACTCTTCAAATAAATCATTTTTTTATCCATTAACAGGCACCTAGACTGATTCCATTACTTGGCTATTGAGAGTTGTGCTGCCATAAACAAAATTTCTCAAAAGAAGAAATAAAAATGGCCAACAAATATATGAAAAATATTCAACATCCTTATAATCATGGAAAAGCAAATCAAAACTACATCAAGACTTCATCTCACTCCAGTTAGAATGGCAGTCATCAAGAATACATGCAATATCAGGAGGCTGAGACAGGAAGATCATGAGTTCAAAGCCAACCTCAGCAATGACAAGGTACTAAGCAGCTCAGTGAGACCCTGTCTCTAAATAAAATACAAAATAGGGCTGGGGATGTGATTCAGTGGTCAAGTGGCCCTGAGTTCAATCCCCAGTAAGAAAAAAAAAAGAAGAATACAAGCAATAATAACTGTTGGGGAAGATATGGGGAAAATGTACACTCATACATTGCTGGTGGGACTGCAAGACAGACATTATTAGCTGATATACATATATGATTACACTATTTATGTGACTTTGCACCATGTACAGCCAGAGGAATGAAAAGCTGTGCTCCATTTGTGTACAATGTGTCAAAATGTAACTGCTTAGAACAAATTTAAAAAAAAATAGAAGGGACACCAGTAGACTAGAGGAAGGAGATCAAGAGGAAGGAAAGGGAGGTACTAGGGAATAAAATTAATCAAATTATACTGTTTTATTGCATGCATGTATGAACTTATCATAACTAATTACACAGAGATGTATAATTATAATGTACCAAGAAAAAAAGAAAAAAAAACAAGAATACAAAAAACAACTGTGAAGATGCGGGGAAAAGACCACTAATACATTACTGGTAGGACTGCAAGTTGGTATAACCACTATGGACAGCAGTATGAAGATTTCTCAAAAGACTTGGATAGGAACCACTGTATTACCAAGCAATCCCACTCTGGTTTTTGGCCAAAAAAACTATTGGTATTTATCCAAAGTCAGCAAACTATACTGATACATGCACAACAATTTTTATGGTAGACCTCTTTTTGAAGCTCAACTGAGTGGAACCCCCACAGCAAACAAAGAAAAATTTTGCCATCACAAGAAAAATTACAGAATATAAAATGCAATCACTTCCCCTCCTGTTTTATCTTCTACTCCCAATTCAATTTAAAATGAGTCCCCAATATTTCTTGCCTGCATTTCTTAAATAAACTTGATTTTCTCCTTTTTGTTTTCACTGTGCACAACAATTTGTCCAACTTACCACTGGCAAAGAAATCTCACAAAGCATAATTTTATTGAGAACACATCCATTCTTAGAATGACTCAAATACACTCAAATTCCTAGCAAAGAAGTACAAACTTGGCATCAGTCCCTCCATAGAATGCTTCCCAATTATCTGCCCAGCCTTATTTTATGGGTAATAATGCAATTTAGGGCCCACATTAGGAAACAGTTTTCACAGTAAAAAAGGTTCTATTAGTAGAAGAAATAGGGATATATGATCACCCTACTCTCTATGGTTATCTTTAAGTTAGAACAGTTTTTAACTCACAGGTTTTTCAAATAATACCTGATCCCTCCTTTTCTGACTATTTAAACCCATTATTCCTATTTTCCAGAAGGCAAAATAGGAATATTTTCTATTCTGTCTTCTAGACCTATTTTGATTTCTGCCTCCTTCATGGAGACTTTCTTTATCCCCCCAAAAGACATGGTATTCTTTTCCTTTCAGTAATCCCTTGCCCCAAGATTTCCACTATCTTACTCTGCCTTGTACTAGCCAATTTTATGCTTGGTATAGCCACTACTTAATGCTAATAAAAAAAATTCCTGATTAAAACTTCTTATTTACTTATGCATTTTAAAAAACACTCATCAAAGGTCTTTGTTTATAGAAAATATTTAATAAATATTTTTATGTAATGCCATTACCAGATATAAACTGATACTTAAATTATGGTCTCTGAAAAGTACTTATTTAAGCAATTGAATTAACCCTAAAGATGAGGAAATTTATAGATCATTTGTAACCACCAAATATGTTGATCATTTTTACAAATTCAAAATCATTCATCCACTTTGCATCTGAAAGAATCTCTCAAAATAGTATACACTAAAAGTTTATGAGAATGTACATTCATGTTGGAGATCTTCATTTAAATACTTCAGTATGCAATTATTCACATTTGTATCATATAAATATATTTATTAAATAAAATTTAAGTATTTATTAGATAAAACTGTCCTTTATTTATCTATGCATTCTTGGTGCTACTCTATAGAATTCTCAATATTAAAACTTTTGTTCTGTTTAATTTTTGCTATTCAAATAATGTAATAGTATCTCTTGACTCAACAATTTTAGATCATAACTGTTGTCTACTCACAGGAGAAGGTAAGTGATTTGGTATTCTGGGACAACTCCCTTCTCCTGCATATCCTCACAGACCTTCTAATTTTTTAAAGTCACATTAATGTTTTTAAAGTACAGGGTTAATAACATTTACATTCATCTTAGCAGATAAATTATTATTTCTGTGTTTTTTTTCCCCAGGTTCTTTCTAACAAGGTAAAACCAATACAAAAAGCAATTTCTATGTATGTCTGGTAAATATTTAAGCAGCATAACTGGACTGGCAGAGGAATAAGAATAATTATTAAAATTCTGAAGTTTTGTATGTATGTATGTATGTATGTATGTATGTATGTATGTATGTATGTATTGTTACCAGGGATTGAACCCTAGGGCATTTAACCACTGAAACATATCTCCAGCCCCCTTTTTAATTTTTTTTTTGAAACAAGGTCTCACTAGGTTGCTTACAGCCTCACTAGGTTGCTGAGGATGGCTTTGTACATGAAATCCTCTTGTTACAGCTTCCTGAGCTGCTGGGATTACAAATATGCACCAATACACCTGGATTTTAAAAAATAATTAGCCCTGATGATCTATAGATCGGTATGTAATTCCTTTTCCAATTTCCTCATTACTTTTAGATTATGTGCAGTTGTCACTGTTATCCATCTCATATCTGATGATGTCTCTTTTAATAGCTGAGTTACATCAAGAATAATCCATATATAAGATACGTAAGGCACAGTCTTTCTAAGCCATTTATGTCTTTAGCCTCACACTGACTGATAGTTTGGCTGGCTATAAAATTTTAAGTTTAAAATACTTTTCCCTCAAGAAAGTCTTTGCTCATTGCCATGCAGAATTCAGGGAGGCAGATGAGGTCTGATTTTCATGCCTTGTAGATAACTTTTTTCAACTCTGAAAGTTCTTAAAATTTTCTATCACTTAATGAAGTTTTACTAAAATTAAATAAAAAATTCTTTTTAATTTAAAAAATTAGCTTTTGAAACTTGTCTCCTTTTTAAATATTATTTCTTCACCTTCTTTGTCATTTCCTCTTCTCTGCTGTTTATTAGATACACCTTGGGATCTATCTCAGCATATTTTAACTTTTCTTCATATTATCCTTATTTCTTTTAACTTTTTTCTCTTTGCTTCTGCCTTTTACCCTCCACATCTCCATGCTGGTTCCCAGTTTCTATCCGTTTAGCTTTTTATTTTATTTTCACATTCATAATTTTAATTTCCAGTCATTTTCTTATTCCCTGGTTGATCTTTTCCATAGCAACCTTCACATATGTATATGTGTATGTGTGTTCAATATTCTTCTCTTGGTTCTTAGAATGCTGATTTTTAAAAAAAAAATTTCATGTTTTCTAGGATTTTTTCATTGAGTCAGTTATTTTGTTTTGTTTGTTTTTTAGACTTTTAAGTATATATTCTTAGTTTTCTTCATCCTAGTATCTATGACTGCTAATGAAAATTATGATTGACAACCAAGGCTGACTGATAAAGATTACTGGTTGAGCCCATTTTCTCTGTTTGACAGGACTGACCATGGACTTGGAGTTAATGATCATTTAACCTGACTGGCCTCTCTTTAAAATATCTTCATATTGGCAAGCAGAGTATGGACCCACCCCAGAAGGAATAGAGTTAAGAAATTTATCTATCCTGGACAGACTTATATTTCCTATCCCCCCGCCATCCATGTTTAAAATAAAATTACTTCAAATTCTTGTCCTTCTCTTTCAGTGGCACATATCCACACTAGAAGTCCTCCATCAGATTATTCTCATTCTTTAGACTTCATAATTTTAATCTTCACCCTTCCTATGTGAAGTTGGGGCCAAAAGGGGGAATGAGGGGTCTAACTGGCACAGCTATTCTCCAGTGTGATTCTTCAAGTATTTCCCTAATGCTCACAGCAATGTTTACTTAGGATTTTTGTTGAGCTTTTAGTTTGGGAATTATTTGGAAATTCCATAGTAAGACCCACTCGTGCCTCTTGGAGTGTGCTTCCATTCTTTTAGTTTTTCCATAAATTAAACCCAATTGACTTATTTTTTCAATATTTTTTCCAAAATGTTTTTCATCTAATTTAGTGCTAACAATATTATGTCTCCCCACCACCTACCTACCTATCTACCTCTCTCTCTCTCTCTCTCTCTCTCTCTCTCTCTCTCTCTCTCTCTCTCTCCCCTGCCCCATCCCCACTGCTTCTCTTCCTCCTCTCTGCCTTATTTTTTTTTTCATTCCATTATCAGGGGGAGGGTATTTTTAAAATCAGCATTTATTTTGAGCCAGAAACCAGATTGTTTCCATTTTATGGTATTTTAACATTCAAATACATCTGTTTTGCAGTTATTTTAGCTAGCCTGGTATTTATATTAATACTTAGTTAAATATTTTTTATACTTTAAGGTAGTTGGGACTAACCCACATGATACTACATTTAGATATATTTTTTTTAATTTCCCAATATAAAAATGTATATATGGTTTCAGCCCAAAGAAACTATTTGCTTGCAATCTGCTCTTTCTGGCACCCTGTGTGCATAAGATATTAGAATCTAGTGAATCATGGAAAATGCAATTTGGAGTTAAAATAAGTAAATTAGTCACTACATTCTATATTATCCAGCCTGGATGTCATTAAGTTTCTGCCTGTATAGAAATAAGTCTATTTATATGACATTTCTCTAAACATTTTGAAATAAAACCATGGTCACTGTGACTTTAAAAATAAATTTCAGTCTTAATGAAATCTAGTATCACAGCATTTTCAGTCATACAAAGTAAACAAAACTGTTTTCATGAGATGCACTAGCTTTAGAACCAAGTTCCCAGGTTGACTAACTAATGGTCTAGCTAATTAAATTAGTGTAATTTGGGCATAGGAAATTCAACTTTATGGAAATGCAATTTCAGTTTGAAAAAATATGAGAAAATACTAGAATCTCACTGATAAATAAATGCTTACATTAAGTAGACCTAGTCCCCACAGTTCCCTCAGAGCCCACAAACATAAGATTTTGGAATCTTAAATAAAGTTCATTGAGCAAATATTCTTTGTGCTGTCAAATCAGATGAGCATCCCCAAAAGAATTGCCTTTAATGTATAAAGATAAAAATTTTCTCTAGCAATAATACATAGCACAGTCAGAAAAAGAAACAAAAAAATATGGATAAGGCAGAATTCCCAAGGAAAGATACTTACCAGCCCTGCCCATGTGTGTCCCAGAATCTATCTCAACTTTCTCTTCTAAAAGTTTACAAGCACTTCATTTTAAAGTAACTATATAAATGAGATCATACAGTTTCTTTTGTATTTTTGTTGAATTTATTTTTCCCATTCCAGAGTGCATTGCAATATTCTGGTATAACTGGCACCTTTCAGAAACAGTATAACACAACCTGAAACATAATCTTCAACTTGGGACATCACTGAAGTCTTCAAAAGGATGTAAGATGATGAATGAAAATGCTTACAGTTTGCCAACAAATGGCATGACACAGTCATAAGCATCAATGACACACATGCAAAGTGGACACTGGTCATTGCTTCTTCTTCCCTCCTTCCTAAGGAAAGGAGAAATATTTGGAAAATAGGTGTGGCTGGAGAATGACCTCTGATCTGATCTATCCTGCAAATTTCTTCTGTGGTTTTCCTTGTCATATGGACTCTTTACCCCAGGTTTTTCTTGTCTCAACTGGGCTACACCTACAGCAGGAGTTTTATGAATAATCTCTAATCTCAGACTTACCTTTCCCAATTCATTAAGGCTTCTCACTCACATTTCGAACTGTAACATCAAGATTTCAGCAACTGCTTTCTGAGGACACTTGCCGCTAAATATTTGAAGGCACTTACATATTGCCTCAAGAGCACCTCTCTTTTTTCTGATCCTTCAGATGGCTGTCTCCCTCACAGCCCTCTTTCACTGCTGTGATCTCATGATCTATACTCTCAGGCAAGCTTCCCAGAACATACTTCCAGTTGGGAAGCTGCACAGCCATGGAACAAATGGCTGGAGAAATTGAGACAATTATCTGGATAAATCAAATATCTGATCTCCCAACTTATTTAAATATATCCCAAGTCATTTAATCTCTTTTTGAGAACCTCTTTCATACCTGGTATTCTGCTAGGTGAGCAAAACCAATTAAGGTTCCCGCCCTCATGGCTAACAGCCTGACATTAAGTAATAATCCCCAACATTAATTCCTGCTTATTATGTGCTAAGCACCTTTCCTGACTCATAGGTTGTGTAAGTTTCTGCCAACTAGTATAAGGTATCTATAAGAATCATATCATAATGATACAAAAGGAGTTTTTGCTTTTAACTCCACCATCTTCCTGCTTTTTCCAGAATATATGAACTCAAGTTTGCTCTAGATTGCAAAAAGGCCTGGGCACACGCAGCAGGTAACATCTTTACAGGGCTCCGTAGTCTAATCCTCATCCTCTGGGAGATCTTAACTTCTATCTGCCAAAGTATAGCCTCTTGCCTACGTGTTCTCAGCTAGCTTAGCAGATCCAGGAATCAAGTCCTCAGGCTGCAGAGCTCATGCTCTTCCTCACTGGACCCACTCCCTTACCACGCCTGCACTCTGCCTCTGCACAGAGAGAGACAGTGGAAGCAGCAGGGAGGGCAGGCAGGGGGAAAATATCAGTCACATCAATTCTCCTTTGCTTTGAGAATTGTAGATGCTTTCTTGTCCTTCTCCCTAAATGTTTAGTAGCCATATTTCAGAATCAGTGATAGTGTCAATGGTTTTTGTTTTTTTTTTGTTTTTTTTTTTTTTAAGAAATGAATGTAGTCCCTGGTGGAATGGGAAAAATTTTTCAGAAAAAAATATAGTTATTGTAATGAGGATCACAGTAAGATACATATAGAAGATTCTTATTATGTTATATTCTCACCTAAATAAGCATTTATGGTATCACATTATGCCATTGTTGTACAAGGCACTCCACTCTTTCCACAGGCATTTATTGAAGCTGTAGTGTGTGAAGGGGTTTGTGTTGCAATGGATGCATTCAGATATACATCAGATAGACACAGATTTACACAGAAAACACTGAAAAGAGAGAGGAGGAAATAATGGGGTGGGAATAAGAAAAGGGAGGAGTTGAAAATGAACCCTGGGTTTCTTACTTGAGCTACTAGATAGATGCTACACTGTAGAACTAGAGGGCAAAGAAAAATAAGCTGGTTCAGGATTTATTGTTTTCTTTCTTAAGCTTTAATTTTTCTCTTCCATTTTGAGGTTGTTTTTATTTGGTTTCCATTTGATGCTCTGGTCAGAGCTCTGTGCTCCCTGAAGCTTGGCCGTGTCATAACCTTTCTCTGCTTATTTCCATTTTCTGAGCCCAATTAGGGAGGATAAAATATGTCTTTAAGAGATTGCTGCCATCCTAACAGCCCCTAATCATCCCTAAAGACTCTTTTCCTGACTATAAAGTTAATTACTTTTTAATATTTTTGTCTTTTCCTGACAATTACATGCATTTCTATTCATCTATGGCTATGCCTCTATGTGTCCACCCTTCCTTTACACTACTTCTCTACAAAGAGAAAATACATTTGCACGCAATTTAGTAAAATCCAGCAGTAGACACATATGATGTGATGAAAATCTACTGGAAAAGAACAAGATTGATCTCCATTTAAAAAATCTGAAAAAAAAAATAAATTAAAATAAATGATGTTTTATCAATGAATGAAGGCACACTTCAGAGACCTGTCAGTCTTCATGACTCTGTGACAAGTATTATGATGTTATTCATGTTTTCCAAAATATCTGTCTAAATTATTCAACTAATTTTACTTTTTCTCACATTTCTTGTAATTTCAAAGCGACCATGTAGATGAATTTTCTGCTATAGACATTACTCTGGTACAGTATAATCAAATACGTACAGGAAGAAATTTTGTTCTTCTGCTATTTCCCATGTTGTAAATTCTGAATCACTAATGTAAAGTTGGAGGATGAACAGTTCTTTGCTTTCTCGTCTCAGATCTGACCTCTCACCATCTTCCCCTGTCCTTGAGCCTGGCACCTCACAGGGTCTGGCAGGCGTCAGGAAAGCATGGGCTGGGAGCCAGACTGAGCCTTACAGTGAAGGCTCAGGGAAGCAGACTGACATGGATTCAATAACTAGCACAATGCTGGACACAGTGCTCAATAAGGATCTGCTGACTTAATGGATGTGCGTGCCGCCTCGCTGTTGTAAAGGCTTCAGGTTGATAATGTGGGGCTAATTGGCTGAGCATTATAAATGAAAACGGAGGGCTGCCTAGCTCTTTGCTTCTCCAAAGTCAATACAACTGATTTAAAAATTTCTTCTAGAGATACAAGACTTTTATTCATTTTTAATATTCATGTCAGTAGTTTTGGCAATGTGGAAAAATAAATATACTCAAACATTTTATGTATGGTTTCAAATATAAAATATATACTGACAGGAAGGAGCAGGAAGCAAATTTGAAGATAAGTTTTATAATAACACATACTTCTATTATATAAAGTACCTTAGAGGCCAGATCTTAGTTATTTATAATATTATAGTTCTTCATACAGAGCTGGTCTAAATTCAACAACTCCAAAGCTAAATAATTGGAGGACTCTACAATTAACTGAAAATTCCAAGAGTTAGTGTTCCCCACTAAATTCTTCTCTTGAATGCAAGTTTCATATTCAATAATAAATAAAATATGAAATGAATTCCAACAAACTTATATTATTATTTGTTTTTAATTTGTCTCTTAGACTTTCTTTATTCCACAAAGTTTAGATGGAAAAAGAAATTTTGCTAACCACATTCTATCTCTAAAGGTGTGGATATTCCACACTCATAAATAAACAGAATGCACAGGTTTTCAGGGGATGTGCATCTCTCAGGACAACAGCACAAAGCACCCTCCACCCTCTGGCATATTGGGGTGTCCTTTTCACCCCCAAATTTTTGTCTCCATCACTATTCTCAGCAGGCAGCTACAGCTCTGAAACTTTAATGCTCTGAGAGAAAATAAGTAGTTATCCTTTTATTACCTTAAAAAACTGCTAATAGGATTTATACTTGAACTACTAAGATGATGTACAACATCTTGTTGTAGGAGCATGTTTTTATTTAGTCTAAAAAACCTGAGACACTGAAAGAATTGTCTGAATAGAGAAAAACATCTTATTTGCATTGGTGTTTGCCCTGTTCCATCTATGGATATCATTATATGAAAAATAAGAATAGGTTATACTTCATAAAGTATAAAGGAAGAGAAAATAGAAAAAAAAGTGAAATGTTATCTCAGGAGATTTTGTTTAGTTCTAATATTTATTGTCCACCAGAAAGCAGAGTGAACTTATCATGGCCCTCTCCAGGTAAATCAATCTACAAAGAAACAGTTAAAATACAAATATAAGAACTGCTTAAGTTTTCTTTACTAATAATTCATACAGCTTAGACATTTCCAAATGCTGAAAAACATTATTTTTCTTTGACTAGTCCAATAAATCATATTAAAAAATAGACTTTGAGAGATTTGTTTCCACATTCTTTCATAATTTAGATTTACATGTTTGATCCTAATAAATTCCCATTGACATATACAAAAATATGTGTTCTGATTCTTAGGCACTGGTCTTTGTTCAACAGATTGGTTTATTACTATCCCACTACCCAAATCTTATAATTTGGGGTTAACCTTACTTTTCTGTCTTACTGTATATAGAACTACATTCATCTAGTTCAACACATGTTCCCTCTCATATGCAGATGTTCTTTATTAGCAATGTTTTATGTAGGAAAAGTTAATGGGAGATTAATGACAAAGGAAATTACTTAAAGTTATAAACTGTTTTATATAATTTTCCATTGCTGTCTTCTTTATTCTTCACTATCATCTTTCACATATGGAAAGGTCATGAGAATAGGGGCTCAGAAATAATAAGAGGGTTCAGATTGTACTTAATCATTTCAGTTTTTCTTTGTTTTAGTTGTTTTATTGTAAACTCTACTTCCATGACTAAAATCATCATAATGATGAAGGGATGGCTTCCCTCCCCCGAAACCCCCCAGAGTTACAGTAGAACAGGGAAGGAGGTATTTGTCATGCAGTAGGATATTCTGGGACAGCTCACTCCTGTGAGCCACATCTGCCCTTTTTTCCTCCCACTTTTAATTAACATTTGGAAAAAGAACTTCAATGTTAGTAGATAACAAAGCTGTTAAAAGAGACCAGGAAAGTGATGTGTGTTCTGTCAATCTTCTCCCTTGCCAAGGAGGATACAAGAGAGTGTTTTTCTTGGAAAATCAGCTCTAGTCAACACATACTCAAAGCAATGTGACCTTGAGCTATATATGTCTAAATAAGAATAGCACAGACTGAAGCATCTTGAGAGAATGTAAATGAACCAGGAAGAGGAAAAGCATCCTAAATGAAGAAGTTAAATCCAGAAAAAGGGTTGTCAAATGCATTTCCTGCCACTTACCTTTTCTGCTGACTGAGCTGTACCAAAAAAGATGGGAATGAAAGCTAACCAAATGATGCAGGTGGTATACATGGTAAATCCGATTGGTTTGGCTTCATTGAAAGTCTCTGGAACACCTCTCGTCTTAATGGCATAAACAGTACAAGTGACCATCAAGAGGATACTGTATCCAAGGGAACAAATGAGCGAGAGATCAGAAATGTCACACTTGAGCACTCCTCGGGCGTTTTCCGGATCCAGTGTCCGTTGTTCTCCATAGTCGATGATGGTGTGTGGTGGGTCCACAACAAACCAGACAAACACCCCAAGGAGCTGTATGGAGATGAGGCTGAAGGTGATCACCAGCTGGGATGCTGGACTAATAAACTTGGGTGCTGTGACAGATTTCTTCCCCTGCTCAAATATTCGGTGGATACGGTTTGTTTTGGTCAGAAGGGCTGCATAGCTGAAACACATACCAAGTCCCAAGAAGATCCGTCGGAAGGAGCATATAATTGTATCTGGTGCTGCAATCATTAAAAAGGTGATGGAATAACAGAGAAAAATCCCTGTTAGGAGCACATAACTAAGTTCTCGTCCTGAAGCCCTCACAATAGGTGTGTCATTATAGCGGACAAAGGTCACAATCACAAAGGTGGTGGCGATGATCCCCAGTATTGCAACAAACACAGGCACCACGGCCCAGGGAGAATGCCACTCCAGTTTGATGATGGGGATACGCTGGCAGCCTGTACGGTTGATGTTTGGTCTCTGATCCAAAGGGCAAAGTTCACAGGAGAGCTCATCTACCTGGTAGTTGTAACCTTCACAGCGCTCACAGTGCCAGCAGCAAGGGACCCCTTTGACGGTTTTCTTCCTTTCCCCAGGCTTGCAGGGCAGGCTGCAGACAGATGCTGGCTGAGTGTGTTCTCTATTAGCCCACTGCATGTCTTCCACCTGTGGGTATAAAAAATTAATGAGCCTTCCATTTTTCCCCCATTTATAATATCCTAATCCTAGCCACAGGTTTGTAATAAATCACTGAATGCTGACAGTACAAATACAGTTTACCATAATAAGAGCCCAATCTCTTTCCCCGATATTGACTTTATGAAAGTGTTAAATGATTGGGTCCAATAAATCATTCACATCATCAACTTGATAAGTGTCATTAGTTTCCATTTACCTCTTCATTGCTGACCAATCTGACATTTGCAGAAAGATTTATTGGCCCAAACAGTTTTAACACGAAAAGAAAAAATAAATAAAAAGGTCCATAGGATATTTTAGAGCTAATCACAAGTATAAATGCCAGATTCTCTGAAACACTGGATTATGATATAAACACATTTAAAAGATGATCTATGTCTTTCTACTATACTGGGGGAAATTCAGTTCACACTGTGGCAATTTTGAAAGAAAATGGCAAAACAAGTTAACTTTAATCTTTGTCTCCTTATGTGTTCATGGAGATAAGAACACTTATGTGCTTTGTTCCTGTTTAGGTTTGAATCCACTTTTTCTTCAGTAGTGCATTTCCACATTATGCAAAAGACCATGCTGATTGAGATAGCTTAATGGTAATGTTTTCCACTGAACAAAAGTCATCCAACAGGTGATTTAAAACAGTGACATTAACTAAAAATGAGGGAGTTTCCCTACTGTGCAGAATATTTGCCTTACAGCTTTAAAGTTCTACCTTATAAATCACAGAATATTTTATTGAAATACAAATAATTTTGAAGGGGACAGTGGCAATTGTAGTGCCAGTCCCTTACCTTGAATTTCTTCCTTTTTAGATATACAATAATTTTAACAGAATGTTAGTAGTTAAAAACTCCTATAGATAAGAGGCCATTTGTTATGAAAACCAGCTGCTATATAATAGGTCAGGTCTATGAAAGGAATGATCTGCTTACTGGTGTGAACCAACAGTGACTGACACACAATCTTGTCTTCAACAGATATTTACTTAATTCTTGAGGAAGAAAGGGTAGAAAAGGTAGCACACAGAGACCTCAGAAATAAAGGCCAATTTGAGAAGCATGGAAAAGGGAAATGAAGGAATGTGTGAAAGGGAGAAACCCCTTATTTTTCCAAGACACAGCTTTATTAACAATCCTTAAGAATTATGATACTCTGTGCTGGTCACTTTCCAAGATTGGTCCCTGATAACCTCTCATGAAATGCATCCACTCACCTGGTCCTCTCTCACTTTGAATAAGAGATGATCTACATAAACAAGAGTATATTCCAAAAATGATGGTATATGATTTCTGAAGCTAGGTCATAAAAGACATTTTGGCCTATGCTTTGCTTTTTCTTGGATCTTTCACTCCAGGGGAAGCACCACAGTGTCAATTCCCTATGGAAAGGAAGAGAGGCCTGGGCCAATCACAATCACCAACTTGTGGTGCCTGAGATGGAGCCACCCACAAAAGCATCATCTGGTCCGAGTCAAGACTTTGAATGATGCATCTCTGACTGACATCTTGGCTACAAACTCTGGAGAGTCCTGAGGTGGAGCAGCCCAGCTAAGCTTCTCCTGAATTTCTCATTTACAGAAAGCATGTGAGATTATAAATGTTTTTTGTTTTAAAATGCTAAATTTTGGATTTTATTTTTATAGCAAAAGAAAATTAATGCAGCTTGGAAACTTACTCATTCTGTTTCCACTATCATTTTAACATTAGTAATGTATTGAGAAGCCGCACCCAGGCACAGCTACCATACATCTTTAACATATCAAGCGTGCAGTCTCAGAAATATTCCTTCATCACTTTTAAGGCTGCCCCCTCTCTTTGGCAACCAGGTGACAAATGCTTTTATTACTTAAAATGCTTTTCCTTCTTGAAAACTTCTTTGAATAGCTGAGGGCAGAGAATCATAATTCTTAAACTCAATTTTTGCAGAGGGCTATCTAACCCCCTCCAAGGTAGAGTAAAGAATTCATTTCAAACATCTTCCCTTGGGAAAGGAGATGCTACTTCATGTGTCATAAGTTCATACAAGACTATTAAATCTATTCTATGAGCATAACACAAAGGTAAATTAATCTATCATAACTACTAATTCTCCATTAAGTTTTAATAACTTTAAGATTTTATTTACTTACAAGATTATGGTAAGAAAGAAAATAATGTTAAATTGGAAGCACATAGTAGCTTTTCTAAAAAAAATTTTTTTGAGAAAAAAATGAAATGTTCTACTGAGTAGCTGAAATATCGATTTTATACCATAATGGACTCATAAGATAATAAAATACTTTCTGAAGGTAAACTTTATGGTTCAAAACTAATTATCATAAAACCAAAATTGCATTTTTTTTCCTGGGACTTTTATGTATTCATAATATTATAGTCCAAAAGAGTTAGCAAAAAAAAAAAAAAATCTCAGAAATGTTAAACATCAAACTTGATGGAAATTTAAAGGATACTATTATGGTTTGAATATGAGGTGTCCCCCACAGTGCTCCTGTGTTAATGCACAAATATTCAAAGATGAAATGATCAGATTATGAGAACCATACATAATCAGTCCATCCTAGTTTGAATGAACTAACTAGGTGGTAACTGTAGGTAGGTGGAGCTTGGCTGGAGGAAGTGGTTCATTGGGGGTGTGCCCTGGAAGGGTGCATTTCTCTATGGCCCCTCCCCTTCCTTTTCCTGCTTCTTGGCTGCCATGAACAGAAAAGCAGTCTTCCACCATGCCCTTCTGCCATGTTCTGCCTTGTCTTGGGCCCAGAGAAATGGGCCCACCATGTGCTGAATCTCTAAAACCAAGAGACAAAATAATTTTTTCCTCATCTAAGTTGTCCTGGTCAAAATAATTTTTTCTCCTCTAAGTTGTCAAGTATTTTTGTCATAAGGACAAAAAGCTGAGTAACACAGTTATCTCTGGTGACATGTCAGATGTTTTAAATCTCCACATGCCTTATTTTGTGAAAGGAAATATGATGCATTAACAAAGAAATATAACCATGTTAGATAAGTCTCAATACATAGGATGAATATGTGCCATTATAACCTAAATATGAAATTTTCCTTGATAAGTTTTCTGTGTATAGAATTAATGGATAAATGTTTTTTTGTAAATGTAAAATAAAGTTATAAAACTGTGGAAAATGCAGCATTTCAATAGCTGTGAGGGTTTCTTTTAAATAAAGATATATTTAAATCATACATGCAATACTTTTTAATAAATGGAGATTAAGTTTGTTTTAGAAAACAAGCTTAGTATATGTGTCTCCATTTTCATCAAGAAATCTATTAATGTATGACTATATTATGAATTGGTATTATAATTAAGGTCTGGAGACCAACTACTCACTATCCATCTCAAGGAAAGATAAATGGCCTATGCTTGAATGAGGATCTTATAAATACATTGATATTTGAAACTAATGACATATTTTATATAGTTTCTAAATGATGATTTTAAACAATACTATTTGAATATAAATTAAACTGCCTCATTTCTATAACTTCCTTATTAAAAAATTAACAAGGATCATTGAATCGGTTTGATTGCTATATTAACAAATTATTCCATCTTTCATAATAAGTATGAAGAGAAGGCTTATCCAAGTATTTTTAAAATTGATCTCCCTACCATTGGTATTATTCAGATATTGCAATGTTTCTGTCTAAAACATGTAGTCTAACAAATGGATGATTGTTATATAGATAGACTTTCCACAGACAAAATGATAGCCCATTCCTATCTTGACATTATTTACCAACAATGATTCATTTAGTAGGTTTCAATCCAGTGCATTTCAGAACATGTAAGCCACTGGCTTGTTTCTGTTGCAAAATCCTGTTATTTCTGCAGAAAACTACACCAGCAATCATACATTAAAAAAAATTTCTGGGTGACTATGCTTTGCATTTTAAAACTTTTAATCTCTCCAGAACAGTCATATCAGAGTAATGTTACATATACTCTTAAAAAGAACATCATTTTTAGAGAATAATTTTGTTCTGTAACAAAGAATTTCTGAAAAAACTTTACAAGAATGTTTCACAATTAAAAGCTCCATTGTAATTAATAATTTCTAGTATTTATTACAAATTTACTCAAAATTTACCTTGTTAGAGATGATTCAAATATATTAAGTGCTATCTTCATTAATGTGATTACATAAAGTGAGTATATTTTAAACATACAATACAAAAGACTGATATCTAATCATAACACAGGTAACTTTTTTCACCCTTTGAAAATTGAATATGGTTGAGGTGATTACCAGATTGAGGTCCTGGTTTTATGTGATGTTCCAAATCTATATAAACTTTTTTTTTTTTTTTTTTGAGAGAGAGAGAGAGAGAGAGAGAGAGAGAGAGAGAGAGAGAGAGAGAGAATGAATCTTTTTTGTAGATGGACACAACACAATGCCTTTATTTTTATGTGGTACTGAGGATCGAACCCGGGTCCTACCCATGCTAGGTGAGCGCTCTACCACTGAGCCACAATCCCAGCCCAATATAACATTTAAAAACACAAATTTCTTATTTTAAAGGACAATTTAAGATGAAATTGAATAAAACTATTTCATTTATAATAGCATTGAAAAATAAAATATTTTTAAAAAAGCTTAGTAAAAGAAGTACAAGATTTAACTGGAAATTATGAAACATTATTGAGAAAAATAAAACAAGGCTCAAATAAATGAGAAGAAATCCCATGTTCACAAATCAGAAGAGGTACTATTGTTAAGATAGTAATATTCCCCAAACTTATCTACCGATTCAACACAATCCCTATCAAAATCAAGCTGGCTTCTTTACAAAAATTGACAAGGTCATCCTAAAATTTATTTAGAAAAATTAAGGGATCCAGAACTATACCACTGGCATAGAGATGAGTTAATAAAATAAAATTGAGAATGCCAAAACCTTTACATATGTGGCCACTGATTATTGACAAGTATAGCAAGAAAATTCAATGAGACTGAACAGTCTTTTTAAATGGTGCTAAGACAA